>NC_056522.1:345297505-345322359 GCF_019175285.1 Sceloporus undulatus | reverse complement strand
AAATCCACTGGAAGATCTTGGGCAAGGCACACTTTCTCAGCCTCAGAGAAAGTCAAAGGCAAAACCCACTCTGAACAAATCTTGCCAAGAAAATTCTGTGATAGGGTCGCATTAGAATCAACATAAGTCGGAAAGGACTTGAAGGTGCACAACAACAACAACAAAGGGTTTTCTGCTATTAACAAATTATAAAAGAGGCAGAAATTCAAAGTAGTGGATTCACCATATTCATAGAGGGTTGGTGGTGCATTTGAATATGTAGCATTTTCCATCACTGCATCTTCATGATTGGAGAGCGGCACCTATTGGATGTCTATTTCTGTAATTTTTAGATGCCTAGGAATCATGCTGGATTCTGTCTACTACTATTTCTGGTCCAAAGATGTATACAGGCATTTGTAGACAACTTTGCTATCTGCCAGATTTTCTCCTCCCCACGAGAGGAGTAATAGTTGTTAAAACATAGCAATTAGACATGAGAGGAGTAATATTTGTTAAAAGATAGTAATTAGACAATTAGACTCCCAATTAGACATTTCTGCTGAGTTTCTTTGGCATATTCTATTCACAAACTGTACAGAAAATGAGCAACAACTGAGCAGAAGCTCACTGACTTGGCTGTGGTTTCTGGAAGCCTGTTGAAATTTACGGTACAGTACTTGCATATTACATTCCCTGAATGTGTTGAGACTGCTTCTTTTTTAACCCACTGAATGGGTTGAGTAAGAGCTTCTCTGAGTGCATGCTTCCACAGCTACCCCTACACCTCTGGAATTAGAATTGGAACTCACCAGCAAGAGGTTTGTATGACTTCGAAGCAGGACAGGTTCTTCATTTTTATGGTCGAAGAACTTGCTGCTAGAGAGCTTTTCAGAAGTGAGTTTTCAAAACTACATTTATTTTTTGGGAATTCGGAGACCTGATGAATAGTTGCCTGCTTCTCAAGAGTCTCTATGAGAAGTA
Source organism: Sceloporus undulatus (assembly GCF_019175285.1). NCBI lineage: Eukaryota > Metazoa > Chordata > Lepidosauria > Squamata > Phrynosomatidae > Sceloporus > Sceloporus undulatus. The sequence continues at coordinate 345,321,396 of NC_056522.1, read as the reverse complement.
TTCAGCAGTCCGTGTTAGGAGGCTGGCTGTATTCCCCTAGTTGGCTTTGCCAGCTCCTGCTTAGCACTCCATATCCTTTATTTGGGTGTCTGGGTGAAATATTATATTTGAATAATATTTTAAAATGCAATCTGTGTAGGAAATCTCTGGATACAACAAAGCCTTCTTCATTATTTATATTCTGCAATAAGAAGTGATGAATTTTGCTGTGGAAAATGAGGCATTCTGTACAAAGTTGTTAGAAAGGAACTGGCACTGAGTTTTAGTAAGAAATCTGTGAACAATATTTTGCACTATAATGACTGCAGAATGGAAAAGGAGATCATGTAGACTCTCCAGATTTTGTAAGACTGAAGCCCCTAGCTTTCTTCACTGTTGGCTGTGCTAGTTTGGGCTGCTGGGATATGCAGCCAAACAACATTTGGATGCTCATATGATGCCATGGAATCATGACTTATTTTAAGACAGGGATGGGGAAACTGGCTCTCTAAGTATTTTTCAACTGTAGTTCTGTTTGACCCATGGTCATGCTGGCTGAGGCTGATGCAAACTAGAGTCTATTGGCACTTGGAAACCCACAGGTTCCTATACCAGTTTTAAAAGTTTGTTGTTCCATAAGGATTTTCTTTGTTGACTTGGCTTTATTTAATTCCATCGCAATCGGTAGTGGAATTTATGAGATCAAGATCTTTCCATGGAAATTCTTAAAAATGCACATAGATGTAAACATTACGTTGGTTTCTGGGAAAGACTTTGTAACTTCAGACAAATACAGAGCTCAGATCCAGATATTTCTATGTTTGTAGATGTCCCACTTGGATCTATGTAGTCTAGGAATGTGCCAAGCAGAATATTTCCAGGGTCCAAGACGTTTTTAGCTAAAGCAACTCTTTATTTCCTTGTTTCTAGTTACTGGTAACTGAAATAGTTACTGTTTCATTACTTAAAACCCTGTCTCAGTGCTGCAAACTGCTAGCCTATGATAGAAAACATACACTTTTCATAGGGACATAAGAACATTAGAAGCTGCCTTATACTGATTCAGATCACTGATCGAGCTAGTCCAATATAGTTACCTCTAATCCTAGCCTTACTTGGGCTGCATCCACCCCACAGAAATAACCCAGTTTGACACCAATTTAACTGTCATGGCTCAGTGTTATGGAATTCTGGGAGAGCTTTGATGCTACCTCAAAGTATACTTCCCAGAATTTCATAACATTCAGCCATGACAGTTAAAGTTGTGTCAAACCAGGTTATTTCTGCAGTGTGGATGCAGCCCTGGAGATCTTTCCCTGGTGTTCTCCCACCCAAATATTAACCAGGCCAACCATGCTTAGCTTTTGAAATTAGATGAGATGTGTTCAGTGTGGTGTGGTGGGTATCCTGTCCACCTCATTAACACTTCAGTGATATAACAAGAAGGGGGAAAAAGTACTGAACCTTGTGGTAATCCTCCGCCACCATCCATTTATGCAATATCTCTATAAGTGTAAATGAAAAATGAATGAAATTATCCCTTGGTAAGTTACAGTTGTAAACCAATGCAGTTATACCTTTTGATTAGCAAAAAAATTACAGTAATTACAAGAAACTATTTTGATCAATTAAACCGGTTACTTCCAAGCCCTGGAGAATGCAGGGAAAGGAGGCTAGGCACAGAATAGTGTAAAAACTTGATTGTGTTTATTAATCTCTCTCTTTTTCTAAATACTGTATGGTCCAAAAATTTTAAGTACCAGAAGGATGAGCAGCTTGGTTGACAAATAGCTTATCAGTGCCAGTTTCAATTGACTACACCACTGGAAGCAAGTGTAGTAATGTTTGCCTGTTTCTGTGGCTATTGCCTGCTCAAGCAAAAGATTTATAAAAATATCAGAAGTCACATTTCAAATAAGATCAGCAAAATTTATTAGTATGTATTTTCACATATGTATATGAACATCACCAACTCTGCACCAGTGTTTTTCTGTTGTGAATCAAGATACACTTGTATGGAAATAAGTACCAATGGCTTCAGTGGAATTAACAGTGAATGAATGCTTTAAACTTACTTATTTTCTTTATTTTCATTCTTTTTTTTCTTCAGTGATTCTTTTGTAGAATCAAGCCTTCAAACACACCTTTTCAATAATGCTGTGTGGGGATTACAGTTTTTACATGGGTTTTGCCATCACCCCAAAATATTTTGTAAATAGAATTGCTGCAAGAGCATGATTTTTTAAATCAGTCATGGAGCATTCTAGACAACAAGTTAACCTCTCCCCTCCACTCACATCACGACTGTGTGCAATTTCCACTGTGGTCTGATGATGCTGGGGGCTGTAGTCCATTTCTTCTGGAGGATGCCAGTGGGAAGGCTGGGCTAATCTGATCCTTTCTGTTATTTGTATGATTTAATGTGTATCTCTAAACTTTTCTTCTTCCTGACAGATGCTGCATTTCATATGAGAACAAGCACTTTGCGAGGTGAAGCACCTGCCCTCTGCTGACTGCACTATCTCCTGGTGGTGTGAAGATGACTAGTAACAAGCAACAAGCATGACCTCACTGGCTAGTATCATTGCTTCCCAGCAGTCTGAGTGGGTCTCTTTCAATGATGGTCCACACCTACCTGCTCCCTCACAGTGTGAGTTCTTTCTCTCTGATGAAATATACTGTTGTCATAGATAAAACTAAAATAGCATTCAGAATAAGGTCTTGACATTTTTTTTATTAGAGAGGTAATGTTTTTGAGGCAGATTCTTTGGAAATTGCACTTGCCAACCAACTTGCAAATGTTCTCTCCATGGTTTAGCCTTTTAAGGAGAGAACAATACTTTCAACACTATTTCCAAGATAATTTGTTGCTCCAGAAAAGTTTTCACTGCCTTTCATTTTTCTGGAGAGAAGGTATAATGGGCTCCCTGTACACAGCAATAAAAGATGTGTAGCTCTGGGAAGACTAGAAGACTTTACTGTGCCCTCTGCTATACAGTGATACCTAGAGAAAGAGCTGTTCAGATGTTGCCTGAAATCATTTGTGACCTGTTAGTAGATCACATTAAGTCTATTAAAATCATCATACATCTCCTGTGAATTTCTAAAAATGTCAGCAATGGACCACAAAGTGGATCTGTTGATTTGCCACATTATCGCCCTACCCTCTTACAGTGCTTCTGTTCCATTTTTACTGATCTGGCTGCCTCCTGTTGCATTCTGAGGCTTGTAGTTCAGTGAGGACTAAGAGCTCTGCCTGAGAATTCTAAATACCTCTTCTTAAACTGCAAATCCCAGAATGCAACAAGAGGCAGCCAGAACAGCTAAAGCGGAATAGCAGTTCTATAAGAGTGTAGTGCAGTAATCTACTTGGTTAGCTTTGTTGATGTTGGCCTGCAATGATATGTTACTTTATTAATATTTAGTTGTGTTCTTTTATTTTATCCCCTTTGTGTGATTCCTTATACTGTATACAAATAAGTGTTCTGTTCATTTTAGCAATTACATTGTATTAAAATAAGGTTTCGTAATAGATATTGTGCCACAGACAAAATAAAATTTATCAACTAGTTACTGGAAAATCCTATTAAAATGAATAGCGAAGCTAATGTCCATAGGGAAGTTTCTTGAACTTAAATGTTGGTTAATTGCAGTAGCGTGGTTGCTATTAAAATAAGCCAATGTGAAAAAGTGAGTAGAGTTTTGGATTTGTGGCTGGATCCAGTTCTCCATTTAGCCCTGAAGCTAACAAGGTGACTGTTGGCCAGCCACTCAGCTTGGCCTACCTCAAAGGATTGGTGTGAGGACAATATGGAGGAGGCTACTATGTACATCATCTGATCTTCATGGGGGAAGGGTAGATTAAAACTAGTTTAAGGATTTGCTTACAGTTCAACAGCTAGGCCACAATGCACCATAGTTTAAAAAAGAGATTGCAAAGGTATGATGACATAGTAATTGTGAAAGATGCTTTGGTGTGGACAGAAATTGAGTTCAGGATTAATGATTAATGGAATTCCTTTCAGCCCTAGAGCTTTCTGCTGAGTATGACTACATGTTATAAGAAGCACATGTTTGGTGCTAGGAAAATAAAACAGGAGCCCTGTGCTGAATTTCCTTCTTCTTTCTGTTCCATCGCATGTTTCAGTTTGCCTCCATAAGTTGCTGTTGTAATGTGTATTTAGCTACTTACAGTTTTTGTAGCCAGCACTTTTTGATTAACAGGGACAAAGGCATCTTCTGCCATCCCCTTCAAGCTTCCCTGTTCCCTCAGATCAATTCTTACAGTGTTGGGAAGGGTGTGTGTGAATTTTCCCAGAAACAATACATTGTTTATGAGTTACCCCTCTTATGTATAATATTTGGGGCAGCTTGGTCTGGAATAGGCAATTAAGAGTCCCTAGCTTTACTAAAGATCTGATTGTGAAGAGGCCAAAACTGCTTGAACTGGTTTACTGATATGGATCAACACATTTGCTTGCATTTTTTCCCACTGGGATTGTGGCTAAAAGGGCTGTCATGATGAAACCTTCAAAGATTACCACTACAGCACTGCCCAGCTTATGTTCACATCATTGACTAATGGGGATAGGTAAATGCATAGCACAATGACAGGGGGAGGGCACTAAGTAAGTAGCTGGTTGCTTTACAGAATATCTGTAATGGGGAAGAGGAGAGAGAGGAGAATTTAACATGGTGCTACTGAGGTAGTAGACTTTAAGTCTATGAAAACTCATGCTACCAACTTCTTTCTTTCAGTTCGTTTCAAAGGTGGTACAAAATCTCTCTACATACTGGTACAACTATATTTCTCATAACAAATAGTTCCACTCAGGGCAGTCAAAGGCTTTTAAGTCATTTTTTGACATAGGTAATTTATAAAGAATGAAAAAAAATCAGGAAATAAAAGCTTATGAGACAAATGCTGCATCACTCTCTTCTATATTTTGGTTGTCACTTCAGGCCATACTGAGGAACCACTTGAGGGATTTCTTTCTTCTTCTGATACATCTTCTGAAGGCATCCAGAACCTGGATCAAGAATTACAGAGTCTTGCACAATCTGAGTTGGGAGATGAAGTGGACAAACCAGCTGTGGAACCCACGTCAGTATGTTCACCTGAAATCTACCTGTCTCCAAAGACTGATTTATCTTCATCCTTTAGCACATGGGTCCAATTTGAAGATGCGCCCTGGACTAGCACTTCACTGGAGCACACTCACACAGGTTGGAATGTCATTTTGAACTAAGGATTATTGTAGTAATGTCTGAGGGACTAGTGTTAGGTAACACTAACAGAGAGAGTCTATGAACTAATGCATACTTAATTTCATTGATCTTAGGGGGAAATGGAAGTAAAATATATTTTCCTTCCTTTCTTCTGGTGGAAAAATGTGGAGGCTTCTGTTGAATTTGATCTAGGATTGTGTAGACTATGTATGGCTTTGTCCAACAGAAAAACTGGGACTTTGTTGAGATAGAAGGAGCCATTTCTGAGAACCTGGCCTTTCACAAGACATTTTATAATTTCCCTCCATTCATTAACCCATGTAAACAAAAGGAGTTAAAGGATAGTCCTCTGCTTAAAATGCTATCCAGTATGATCATCTGGAACACTTTTTCTGAGATGGGATATAATGTATCAGCAGATCTCAGAGCTGTTCAATGAAGTCATTTGTACACAATATAAAACAATGTAAATAATTTAAGTGCATTATAATATTCTAACAATTTTAACTCATACAAAATAAAACACACAACTTGACATATCAGAACTAAGCCACCATTTTTGCCACCAGGTAATAAGGCGAATAACTTGTTTAGCTTGGTGTCAAAACAAAGGCAAAGTCAAGAGTTCTGTTGTTTCACCTGCTCCCTCATCCCTTTTCAGGCTGAGCAAGGATCTTTTACATGTAAAGCATGTTTTCTACCACTGTGCTGTGCAGAGCTTGGAAAAGTTATTTATTGGGACTATAGTTGCAAATTGCCATTTTGGCAGGGGATTCTGTGAGTTATAGTCTATTGTGATTTGTGACATCTCCCCCCAAGCTTCTCTCAAGGAATTTGTCTGATTTCAGAAGGCTCAAATAACATGAACTATTATCTCGCATACTTGGGGAGGCACCATAGAGCAAGAGTCACATGATACTTACTATATATCCACTCTGGAGCTAGAAAATATTAAGCAAGCATATAATACAGTCAGGGAAAAAGGAAGGCAGAAACACATCTAAAGTACTATCTTGTGTAAGAGTGAGAAAGTTGTTGCAGCAAATGGAGCTGGGGATTTAGGCTATAATCTTGTAGCTACTTATTGGGAGTACACTACATGGAACACATTGTGCTTTATGTCTGTTGTTGAACTGTATGGATATAATATAATCAAAACAGATATGGAGAGGAAATTTTTGGCGTTAGAGGCAGTGAAAGTATATTCGGCTGTGACTTTTAATATTCGAAATGATAGAAATTGTTTGGATTTGAGACTTTAGGGTGGAAAGAATAAATCCACCCACACGCTCCAAATGAGTGTTTGGAGTGTGAAAGGGATGATGGAAACAAGCCCAGTCTTTTCTTTTCCCCTGCATCTGTTGATCATATCTGTTTGCATGGAATCCAAGAACATGAAAACAGTACAAATGGAGATTCGGTATACAATATGGAACAAACTGCATTTTGCAAAGAATGGTATTTCTTGAAGGAAGCTTGTATGCCTACAACTTGTTAACTGTGGTTTGGAATTACTCATCTCATTTGCAAAAATCTAAATTTAAGGTTACTGTGAATTAGGCAATTAATCTCAAAAAGCCTCAGACCTCCATGATACCCTTCTACGCTTTCTTTATGTATAAGAGGAGACTAGTGTAGAATTTGGCCTTCAGCTTGGACTAAAACAGTGTTTTACCTTAAGTACAAATTTTAGAAAATTAACAAATTAGTTAATTCTAATGTTAGTTAGATAAGAAATCCAAGATACCAGCCTGTAGTTTACATCAAATGTGATGAGCAACCTCTTTTCTATTGGAGGTCACTGTCCTTCAAATGTACTCTACTAGTAGGGATGGCATATTGGCAGTGGGCAGGCCATCCTCTTTCTTTCTCTCTGCTACTAGTTTTGTTTCTGTCATACCTTTTTCCCTCCTCTGACAAAGTGAAGAAAAAGATAACTTCTGCCAGAGATCTAATCACTTGCAAGGGGAAATTAATCTGGGGCTTCAGGTTGCCCTCTGGAGTATAGAGGTATGTGTGTGTAAATTCACTAGTGTTTACTTTATAACAGCTGAAGAGTATTCAAAAGATCAGGCTACCAATTTCACTGTGGCATGCTCAAAAACACACTTCTTGCCTTAGGGAAGCTTGCCAGGAAAATTCTGAGAAAGTACATTCTCCTTTGGTTTAGATAGGCTTCTGGCCATTAACTAATTGCTGCAAAGAGAGGAAGGGTGATGCACCTTCAGTGAAGAGTGGTGCTCTCCTCTTTTATTTTCTTTTTTCCTTCACTTAATTTGTTGTATTTTAAGTGTTTTCAAACTTTTTAGTTCAGTGCTGTTTTAATAATGACAATGATTTAATTGGCTTTTTTTAGTGTTATGATGGATTCCTAGCTGTATTTTGTTGTAATCTATGTTGTAAGCCCCTAGGTATGGGGGAAAGGTAGGATGTTAATTAATTGATTAATCAAACAAACATTCCAGTGATATTTTCCACCATGCAATACTCTAATTACTAGTGGTCCTCCCTGCTCCCTTTTGGTGCTACTCTCATTCCACAAATTTCTTTCTCTCTTAAGCCTCTCTTCCAAAAACATTCTGCTGGGCATGTCCCTCCTTGGGATCTTCTGAAAGACAGCCTCTTGCTTCTGACAGCAGTTGGACAACTACTTCGGAGAACACCAGCAGCCTAAGTATTACTCCTTCTTATACAGATCTTCAGTCCATAAATACAGAAGATCTGACCAGCGGAGGAGTATCTGCAGCAGACTCTACTGGTAAGCAAACCCTTAATGCCCTACCTGAATAAACCATTAATATCAATCTCAGTTTATGATAAATCCTATAGGATCCTATAACAAGTACACTATTACAATGCAACCTTAAGAAGGGCAGAAACTGATACAGGGCTCAAATGAGTTGCTGACAAACCTTATGTTGCTTTACACCCGTTTTATTGTACTTTCTATTGCTCCATTTATCAAATAATTCCTCTCATTAGACAGTGGATATCTTGACACACTTTATGGATCACTTAAAATTGCAGCTAGGACATCATTTCTGTTCTAGCATATTTTCCTTTCTTTCATTGACAGGTTTTTCCACTTTAAAAGTTTCCAGCCCTTCGTGATTGGTGTCTAGTTCGGAGAACTCTTTTTCATTCCTTTTAAGCCCTATTTACTCATTCAAAAAATAATTTATCTTTAAATATGGCCTGGGGGTGGGAGAGGCAGGCAGCACAGCCTATTAACCAATGCCATCCATGTGTGTTACATAGGGTCCCTATGGATGTCTACATGGATAGCATGGTTCTTTTACAGAGTTAATAGGAACTGAGTTGGTTAAACTCCCTGCCTCCCAGTGATGCTGTGTAGTTAGAATTTGAGCGTCATTCCCCACATGTACTTCAAAGTGGAGGAGGATGACAGTGAGAACTAAATAACTGATATTCAAGTCATGTATGTTTGGGTCTTTAGAGAGAGAAGCGAATAAACTGTGTAACTTCTAAAAAGAAAACATAGAGGCTTGACAGATCAGCAGAAAGGGGTGGTGGGACGCCACCCCTTTCTGCCCTGGAAGCAGGCCATAGCAACCACATGGCATCGCTTGCGCACAACAGAAAAAGAAGCCCCCAAAAGGGGGTTCTTTTTGTGCCGCAGAACGAGCGCCATTGTGCGCACGCATGCCAAAATGGCGCCCCTCATGTGCCGCGCCGTTTGGACATGGCACATGAGACATGTCATCAGTGCGCATGCCGTTTGGATGTACGTGTGCCAAGATGGCACCAAGACAGCGCGGTAGGGCTCGGGAGCATATGGACACTCTGCTCTCCCGAGCCCTAAAATCGGTCCCAGGTTGGCGCATAGTGCCAGTCTGTACCAAGCCTTAGTTAGGTTCCAATTTGCAATTTAAAATTGAATTTTTCCCAGTGTGCTTAACCTGAGATAGCATAAAGATTCATGAGAAGGATGACCCTCTATCACTGTTTTAAAAGAATTAAACATTTGAGTCTTGTGCTTCCAGCATTGGGTTTTGGAGACAGTGCCACAGCGCTTTGTAACTGGGAACTGTTTCCGGGCAGTGAGAAAATGTGTAATAGGTTTCAAGGATAGCTGCTTCAAATTGAAACTATCAGCTTTCCTGGGTAAAATGCTCACAGTGAAACTGAACAGGGTAAACTGAACATTGTGGGAAGGCTCTGCAAACAAACAGATGTTTTGACTGGGTTTGGCATGCTTCTTTTGGCTTTCTTGGCCCTCTGTCATCATACATTATGGAAAGTCAAACATCTTTGTCATAACCAGTGGTTTAGTGTGATAGTTTGCAGCAAGACACAGTTATATCATACTATTAAAAAAAAAAAAGCTGACAGAAACGTGTGGTTTTCTCCTTCGACTAAAAGGGATCTAACTGCAAGTCTGAGAAGAAGAACATGGCATTCTTTGATTATGAGCTACTGTACACAAGGTGTGAAGTTGGAAAATAAGAACAATTGCCAATGATAGACTTGCTTGTGTATGCCCCCTGTGATCAAAAACAAGCCAAGATTGGTCAAAACACTGTAAATTTGTAGAACAGAAATGTTCACTGACTAATACTTAATCCTGCAGCACCTCAGTGAGCTAGCTTCTTGTGAATTAACTATATGGCTCATCAGTTTGCTATCTTGTGGTATGGTTTTCAAGTGGCTGAAGATCAAATCAGTGAGGTTTTAGTGGTAGCGCAGATTGCTATTACTAGTGATTTGTCTCTTATGCTCCCACTGATGGAAATAAGCATATTGCCAAGTGTACAGAACTGTTGGAAGTGTGTGTATTGCCAGCTGTATCCAAAGCTGGCATTTCCCATCCTCATAATCAAGCTGTGTCCACAGAAACTGACAGGACCACACAAGCAGTTGGAAGGGGAGGAATAGGCTCCTCACACAGAAATAAGACTCTGCTTCTTTGTACCTTAATGTGGTTGCATCAAAAGAATGGGAAGGGATGAAGAAATCAGATCGGTAAGACATAGAAGAATGTGGTTCAGCCGTGATGAGAGGTTTAGAGGATCAATTTTTAGGCCTAGCTGTTATTAAGCATAGGGAGCTAATTGGAAGCAGATTTCATATAAAAGATGAAAGGAATGTCAGGAGAAAACAGTTTAGCTCCAAATGTTGTCTGCTCTTCTTGAATGGTTTGTTCCCAAATAAAGGGGATTTATTCTGGGTTTGTTTGTTTTATTCCCCCCCCCCCATATTGTTGCTAAGGTTGAGAGTTGAAAGACTTGAATTGACTTTAGCGAGTTTATGATAGTACAAAAATGGACTGTTCAATTATTTATTGCCTTCTTATGTAGTAGTATGACAAGCATTGATCAGACCTGCATATTCTAATTTATTTGCTTTGAAAAGAGGAAGCCTTCTTCCAAAACAGTGTTGATGTCAGTACTGAAACGGAAAGTATCTCTTTTATTCTTTGTTCAGAAATATTCAAGGCACAGTTTCACATCACCTTATTTTTGGAAATCTCAGGGGTCTCCCTTGTTAATTATAATGGGGATTTCAACTATGCGTTTTGATGTTTTTGAATTTGAAGGCTTGGTAACACTTCTGAAGTTCTGAGGTGTGTCTGTTAATGTTGTTTGTTGAGTGAGTTCCATACAGGCACATGGTTTTATAATGTATGCACCACTGTAGCCTTTTCTAAAATGCTGAGTTTGGTCCTTCTCAGTCCTGCTCATCGCTATGATTTTTTAGAAATAACATTGTTTTGGGGCAGGATAGAATCAGGGGATGCAAGAGAGATGGAAATATCAATTCTCCCCTCTGTTAAAAGCTGGCAGTGTGCAATTTCAATTTCAATTGTACAATTATTTTTTGTTATACTAACACTATTTTCTCCTTTACTTTATATTAAAGGACAGAAAATGGACAAATAGGAAAAGACCAGGAAAATAATATAATGTAATGCTTCTCTTATATGCTCAAATTTAATATTATTCAATTTCTATAATGGATCTCCTAGAAATATTTCATGGCTTTAATTTCCTATTTTTTGATGTTATGATGTAAGTTAGTAACGTTAAGAAATTACATGATAGGTTATATGGAATTAGATAATTAAGGAAAGATATATCAACTGAAGGATGTATGTAATAGGTTTCAGGAAGTCGATTTTAATTTGTCTTATGTCTTGTAGTCTGTACGTCAACTGTTTGTAATTCAATACAATATTATGTCTTCTGTTTTCTTTTCAGTTTTTTTTCTCTTTTCTTTCTTTCCCTCTTTTCCTTTTTCCTCTGTCTCTTTGATGTGTTGTAAATTTGTATTTTTTTATAAATTGAATAAAATCTATATATATATATATATATATATATATATATATATATATATATAGACACACACACACACACACACACACACATATAAAGCTGGCAGTATGCAGCACTTCTAGTAGGAGGAAAGCACCCTCCTTTTATTGTGCTCCCAGAAAGAAAATGCTTAAGGTTGGTACTAGAGGAGGCAGAGTTTGATTCAGCATTTGAGAACTTAGTGGAAATCTACATATTTGATGTTCAAGAGATTGGCTGAGCAACAGAGAGCCATTCAGTATCCCAGGGTCAGGGATTTCATTTCCCTCACTCACTTATCAGGTAGCAATGGGACACTGTCATAGTTCTCTCACACCATCAGGGTTCTGGCTCAGACCTTGAATACAGCTGCTGACACAGTCACAGTCGACAAAGAGCACAGAAATCAACTGAAACAGCTTCTTGTATGTTCTACATCTCTCTCAAAATGTAATTGGAATTAAAGAAAAAGCCCCAATAAATACATTTCCTGATTTGAAATTAGAGGTGTCAGTCATAAAACTATACACATTTTTTAAATGATGCTAGTGGAGAGTTTGTGAAAGTTCGAAAATGTATCAAGTTGAGATTATAAAGTGGTCCCAGAATCTAGGAGTAGTCTCCTTTCTCTTGGACCACTTTAGATATCAAGTTTTCTTGACTTTGAAGGCAATCTAAATAGAGGGGAGTGTTTGCTTCAGATTCATACCATGTGTCTGGTGTTGCACAAACCTATTGATAATCACTTTGCTTTCTTGGAAAGGAAAAAGCCTAACACTGGCGTGATACAGACCAGCCCTTTCCCCGACGGATCGGGGCCTGAGAGGCCACAGCGACACCCCCAGAGGCCCCAATCCTCCACTTCATGCCCCAGGACACCCCGACAGTGGCGGGGAAAGAGAGAAAGGGGCCACTTGGCCCCTTTCTCGTCCATATCTCTGGCTCAGCCGTGTAAAGTCCGTGCCAGTGATACGTGCAGCGAAAGGAGCTCCGTTTCCAAGCTCCTTTCAGCGCCACTGAAAGGGTGCTACAAGCGCCCTGTAGCAGCACCAGTACATCATGACCACACCGTGCCATTTGAACAGGATGCGGCTGTCACGTCAAAATGGCGGCGCCCATGTAGACAGGGCACTGGTATTTTGACGTACGGAGGACATACTAGGGTTAGGGAGTGTGTGAATGGTGCGCGCTCCCTAACCCTAGAATCGCTGCTGCCACGCTACATTTTGGCAGTATGTATCCCGCCATAGTTTCTTCCCCTTTCAGATTTTCCTTTGAGCAGTTGTTATACCAAATTCCTAAACCTTCTACTATTTTTTTAAAATGTGAGAGCATTTAAAAGCAAATTTGTGGATAATAGAGACACTAAATCCAGAGAAAACGGAGGTACTAGTGATAGGTTCCCCTGGACCAGGAATGGCGGTGGTTCCACCTGTCCTGAACGGGGTCACGCTCCCCGTAAAGGACTCCGTGCGCAGTCTGGGGGTGCTTCTTGACTCGTCGCTTCACCTGACTGCTCAGGTGAATGCGACGGTCAAGAGCACCTGCTATCAGCTTCGGCTGATTCGCCAGCTGCGCCCATACCTGGCCCAGAGGGACCTAGAAACTGTTGTACATGCTCTGGTAACTTCGAGACTGGATTTCTGCAATGTACTCTACATGGGGCAACCCTTATACCAAACTCGGAAGCTGCAAATGGTACAGAATATGGCAGCCCGGCTGGTCACTGGCGTTTCCAGGACCAGCCACATAACACCTGTGCTAAAAGATCTCCATTGGCTGCCCATTCGCTTCCGAGCTCAATATAAGGCGTTGATTATTACCTATAAAGCCCTAAATGGCTTGGGCCCAGGATACCTAAAGGACCGCCTCTCTCCGTACATTCCGCCTCGCACCCTCAGAACATCTGGGCAGCAGCTGCTGAAGGTGCCTGAGGCTAGGTTAGCTTCCACTTCGAGAAGGACCTTTTCCACAGCTGCCCCAGCCCTTTGGAATACGCTGCCCACGGAGCTCCGCTCATCTACCACCCTGGCCCAATTTAGGAAGGACCTCAAAACCTTCCTATTCAGACAGGCATTCCCCGATTAAATATCCTGTGGGCCTCCCTCCTCTTCCGTGGCCATGAGGTTGGGCTAAGGGGCTTTTTATTGTTATTTTTAAGGTTGTTGTTGTTATATGTTTTTAACCTTTGTATTTTGATTGCACTTGTTGCATTTTGTAAGCCGCCCTGATCGTCTGGAAGGGCGGGATATAAAAATAAATTTTATTATTATTATTATTACTGTTCAGACCAGTCTTCCCCTCATCTAGTACCCTCCAGATGTTGTGCTGGGACTGTGACTTTCATCACTCCCAGCCAACATGGCCATTGTATGTTATACTTCATAACATCTGGAGGGAACCAATTTAGGAAGCTAGCTTAAAGATCAAGTCTATTTGATGATATGGCTTGGGCTAAATAATAGCATTTACATAGGCATACCAATGTGTGACAAGCCTGCTCAAAATAATGTGATCAGCAAATTCATTGGCTTTTGAAAAATACACTTCAGCATCCTGTGTGAAGAAAAATAATTTGTGTTTATTGTTGAGTCACACCTTTTATGACTGTTAGCATGTATAGGGCCTAAACAATGCAGGACTTTTTCTGTAACCTTTCTCTGCTCCCTTCTCACTAAACTTCTCACACAGTCAGGAAAAAAAATAAAACATTGTACAGTATTTAGCCAGAGGGATTCTTTGCTGAAATCACCAGTTGGATTGAAATTGGAGCTCCAGGTAATATTGGAATAGGTAGGCGCCTGCACAGACACTTACTCACTCCAGTCTTGAGGTTTGCTGATTGTTATCAAAGAGGCTTAGGAATGGGGATGAAAATTAAAAAGTGCTCTACTGTAATTTCCTGAAATGTCTTGAAGCTGATTTTGAAGCAAAGATATAATTTAATAGATGTGCATAAATGCAGGCAACTTAACCTCCATCTGCCTTCAGTAATGTGCAAGAAATTGAAAACTGGAGAAAGTAGACTGAATGTGCTTATCCTATCACTGGAATATTAATCATACAGAACAGAATCTTCAGGTACAGTACTGTCTTAAGTATGTTTATTCATAACTGTAAGTAAGGCCTGTTGAACTCAGTGATCATTTTCCTTTCATGAATTTGTGCTTCAGATTCAACATCTAGCTGTGAGAACACATATTTATTTTATTTAATTCCCACCTTTCTCTGACCACAGGACCTAGGATAACTTAGAATAGTTTAAAATGAAATTTGGCTAAAAAAAAATTGTACAGGTTAAAAAGCAAATAAACAAATATATCAAAATCATATGATTGAAAACAGTTTAAATACATTCAAAAATAATCAAAAAGATTTGAGCACACAGCAAACCACTTTTGAAACATCATTCTGCTTCACATTTTAAGAATCAAAGGTCCACCTAGATAGAAAGGATTTTGCCTGCCAGTGGTACAAGTGCAGAGAGGAAGCCAACTGGATCTCCTATGGAAGGGAAGTTCAACAGCAAGGGAACAGACACTGAGGAACCATATGTGTGTCTGCATCGACACACATGGGTTAATTAACTTGCTGTGCATCCAGATAGTACCAGAGTGTGGGAGATACTTTAAAGATATTTTGCCTCTTGCTCTACGCTAACCAAGATCCCACTCTAAACATAGTTGATATTCCTACAGCTGATATACTGATGAGCTCTATTCTTGACAGTATAGATCTACAGATAAAGAGAAAATAGTGGTGACTGACATTAACCCTCTCAGTATCCCTGTTGTGCCATCCTGATATACCTGAGTTGAACATCTCAATTCAGAAGTGTCTTATACAATTTAATATTTCTTCAGGAAACGTGATCCCTTAGGCTTATTCTGCCCAGTAATTACACAACTGTTTAGGCTGTGCAAACTCCCCTAACTTCAAGCAGCAACCCTAGGGTGGATTGGTTTGCTTTTTAGCAAGCACAGTGAAAGAAAGACCCATGTAATATGGCATCTGACCCCTTGGACTGTGGCAGTTCTCATTAAGTTTAAATTTACTCTTTCCACCTTGGAAATGATATTCTCAGTCTGAAAACCACAGCATTTAGAACACAGAAGATCCAACATATCGAGGGCTATTTTATGTTAATGGGTGATTTCAATGCCCAAGTAGATCCTAACTGGGATTACATGGAGCAAATTACTTATCTTCCACCACAGGCCCCTACATTGATGGAAGTCATTCTAAGAAACAAAGTATTAATATTTGGGGAAGTAAACTTTATGTATCACACCTTTGGAGAATCTTCAAAGTTGGATGGATTCAGAAAATCTTTTGGATGCAGAGTAAATAGGATTTTGCCATGGCAGATGAACAATTGACTATGGTTTTCTTTTGAAATATCTAGGAAAGAAATTATTTCAGCCCGTCTTTGATCCCATATCTCAGCCCTGCCTTCAACAAAAATTAATCCTCCTGAATATGGATTTGATGATGCTAAAAGGAATCGACGGGTTGTACAATAATTCTAATATACTCCAGAGGTCTCACTTGGAAGCTACTTTTGTTAACAATGGAGTACATGGGATGTCTACTAACATTCTTCCTAATCGGCATGTAGTTTATTATTTAAGGACTCAATCGTATGAGATAGTAAATCACAATTAGAGCAAGAAAAAAGCATCTTTGGAAGGGACTTATCCACAATGCTATGTCTGTCTCATGGTTGCCTTGTATTTTGATCATTAGTGGTTTGCATCTTTTAATTGACAGGAAAAGCCCATTAATGACTGCAATATCACTACTGTTTCACTATTGTTTCTAGTGCAATATATTCCGTAGCAATACTGTGGCAGCCTTGTGATGTGTGGGCATGGTTTCTTCTCCCCCTTGCTATCCCCAATCGGGGGGAAATCATTACAGGGAAATGGAGCCAGTCTTCCTCATTGCCTCCTTGGGTAATTGAATGATTGCTATCATATCCCCTCCCTTCTGACAGTTTCTCCTCTCCGCCCCCCCCCCCTTGGAATGTATTCACACATGCTCCAGAAAGGAGGAAAGGCAGCTCATACCCAGACAGGCAACAGAGAGAGATCATGCTCATGGGTCATTAGTCTGCTTAAAACACATATTCAACTTGACTTAGCGAAGATGCATTTAAGGAATTGCAGGGTAGGAATGGGCAACCTTTGTATCCTGTGGATTTGTGAGAGTTATTTTCTCATTAGTTGTTATTTTTTTTTCTCAGTTGTTTTTTGTTTTGTTTTTACCACACACTAGTTCATTTTGGACTCCTTTCCTCCACATTTGTTGTGCTCAATAAAGCACCTTCCTGCCTTCTCAGGACAGGAGTTACATGAATTTCATTAGACCTAAAAATAAACTGTATTACCTGAAAACATACAAGGATGAGAAGGAAAGGAGATTAGGCTTTGATGACAAGAGAGATGAGTATTATTAATAAAAATAAAATTGCTGCAATTGCACAAATACAGCAAAAAAAATAAACAAACAGCTTGCATGGGTTAAATAGGACAAGCATGGGTAGGAAGGTGGGGGTCATTGAGACACTACAGAAGATTGATACTGGGACCATGCATCACTGAAGCTGTTCCATAATGCTATTGCAGAGAAATGTGATAGTCATTGTTTCCTTTCCAGTATGTTTCCATTTTTGTAATGCGATTGCTATGAGACAGCAGGCTGATGGGATAAAGTCCATTGTCTCATGTCCATCAGGTGGGTCCTTCTTTATCAGGTGTGGAGTTCTGTGGACATTTTCCATCTTCTTTTATACTGATAAAAAACATTGTTTTCCATATACATGGGAGGAAAGGGATGTCTAGACTTATGAGATCCCCAAATGCATACTGTGCTAAGGAACTCCTAACAGTTACCGTATTTTCTGGCGTATAAGACAACTGGGCGTATAAGAAGACCCCCAACTTTTCCAGTTAAAATATAGAGTTTGGGATATACTCACCGTATAAGACAACCCCTCTTCCAATGCACACCAAATAAAAATTAAAAAAACATCAGATTTGATTTCAATATGGTAATTTTAATTCAAATGACATGCAGGTACTTAGCAGGAAACCTTGTTGTATACAAAGCCTGCTTGGATTGGTCAGCTCTCCCTGCCTGCCCAGCCCTCCCTGTCTCCAACATTATCAGAGTGGTAGCTGCTTTCATCTAATCGTCACATATGGTGGAGATGCGGCTGCGGCCGTTTTTGAGCTCCCCCCACCATATGCGGCAACCGCAGATTCTTCAGTCCGGCTCAGAAGTTTCAGCACCTGCCCTATAAGATGACACCTGGCGTATAAGGCGATCCCCGACTTTTGAGAAGATTTTCCTGGGTTAAAAAGTAGTCTTATATGCCAGAAAATACAGTACTCCAAAATTATAATGCTGCTGTGTGGAAAGAGATGGCCGAAATATGAATGACAGCTGGACAATCAGTGACTGGAGTAAGTTGACTGTTAGTCTTATAACTATCTGAGTGTGACATTTAAAAACTTTGGATCTTGGTCCACTCATTTGAAAGCTGCTGTATTAATGTCTAATACTATTTTCTGCTATACAGCCAGGTCAGATACTAGGAAAAGGATACACAGGAAAGGAACTGGTTATAAACAACTCATTGCTTGTAACTAGACACAGGTGCTATTTTTACCTGATTGTATCTACTGGATACGCAACTCATCTAGTCTGGATTAAGAGTTTAAGCTAATTTCTTCATGTTAGCAAGGTTCTAAGTAACTAGACATACAATAAAATGTAAAAAAGGCAAGTTTGGTGAAATGCATCAGAAAAAGATATATAGATATGACAATAGATCATATAAGGAAGCTAAGCCAGCAGAATGGGTTATTATATTTAGAGACTGTGTCATTTTATTTTAAGAAGGAAATTACAAGAGATTTAAGTATAAGGAACTGTTCAGGCCATGGGTAAGATGAGTAAGATCTGAAAGAAGGCATGAAACCTAAACCCGGTTAATCACACATGATCTTGGAGTGGGGGAGTAAGAAGGAAGTAACAGCAGATATTTATAGTAACTGGCTAATCTATTGTTTTATTTAAAATATTTGTAACAGATTTCGTTGTTAGTTTCACCTTCAGGCCCCAGTGTGAAATCTATACCATGTTTGGCACTGCATCACTGAAGTTTGCATTAAAAGATATTTTAATATATTTTTCACAAAATAGTAGATGTACCTGTTGGAACACCCTGATTCAATTTGAAAATTAGAAGTCCCTCAAAAACAAACAAACAAAATCTCCCAAGCTTTGCTCTGTAGCAGGGACTTAGTTAACAGAACTTCTGGAAATTCAGATCTAATGAAGGGCCAGTGGTCCTATACCAGGGGTAGAAATCATGCAGTCCTTTACATGTTGGACTGCAATGTCCATCATCCCTCATCATTGTTAATGCTGGCTGGTGTGCTGGATCTGCAGTTCAAAACATGTCAGAATACACTATTCTCACCTTGATTTGTACAATATATTTATACAGGAGGTTTGAAACTAGTTGAAAATCAGTGCAGAATCAGTGTGGTGTAGTAGTTTAAGTGTTGAGATTCTGCAGATCAAGATAAACCTACTGGGCGACTTTGGGCAAATGATATGCTTTCAGCCTCAAGTCAAAGGCAGACCTCCTATGAACAAACTTTGCCAAGAAAACCTCATGATAGGTTTATCTTGGGGTCGCCATAAGTTGTAAACAACTTGAAGGCACATAACACACGCACAGCACAAACAGATGAAAATCAGTAGAACCATATGAGTGTTGAAATCCAAGATAAATGTCTTCGATCGTAGAGACATAAATAACTACTTATAACAGGTCAAGCTATTGGTCTTCCTAGCTCAGCATTGTATGTGTTGCCAGGCAGTAGATCTTAAGTGCTTCACACAGGTCTTCCCTAGCCCTGTGCTTGCAAAATGTTTTGCAGTGGGTTGTTTCACTGAGCAACAATCTTTCCCCAAGGTCTCAGCATTCAGTGATGCATGCCCCTGTTCGTCAGACATGAACGAATAACTTCTTTTATCGGTCTGTTAACGTTCACTGGTGATTCTGTGATGCTCAGAGAATGCCAAACTACACATGACAGAGAGATCCTTGACTGAATTTCCCCCTTTTAACTCCAAATGCAGGTGCAGGAGTTTGGTGGTAGTCTTGGGTAGTGGCAACAGAGAAAAAGTGTTAAGTGTTTCCTCCTTCACCATTTTTCCAATTTAATAACCTGACGTTGTGGTGAGCCTGTATTATGGAAGAAAATATAAGTAGTAGCCACATAGATGCTGATATTCACAGAATTAATATAGGATTGTCCAAAATTTGGTAAATACTGATATTTACTGTAATATACTCCTCGCCCCAGTGTACAACAAAATCTGCATTGTGATGCTGATTTTTGGTTATTAGTGTTTAAGCAGATGGCAGATACTGAGCTTTATGTACAAATTCAGAAATAATACTGAACATCTTCTAGAGGCAGGTATCCCAACTATTTATGTGGTTTGACAAACCCCTCTAACTATTAAAAGAGTTTAGTTCAAAAAAGATAACTATTCCAAGCTTTGATCTCTAGTTAATACATAAATGTACATGTCTTTTTAGCAAGGAGCCTCAAACTTTTGGCTGGGTGATAGAGGTAATACTATCTGTATAAGGATTAAGAATTGTGTGCTTGGGTGAGGTGGGCAGGATGTTTGCCAATCTCATTTATTTCAAAGACCTGCAAAAGCAGATCCTGTAAAGTGTCTTGGCTCTGAAACTGGGACAGTTAGATTTCCTCAGAGTGCTTTGCAAAGCTTCTTTTGTACCAGGGTGTTAGGACCTAGTTGGGGAACTTTATACAAAAGAACTTGGGGACTGTGAAGGCTTTGCTTTCATTAATTCATTTCTTCTCCTCCTCCTGAGCTGATTCATTTGCAGAAGCTCTGTTGCCTTAAGCAACCATAATATCAGTGCAAACTTCGAGGTATCCTTGGAGATCGGCTGAATTCCCTGCAAACCTTTTCAGCTTTTATTCTTTTTAGCGCATGAAACAAACAGACGTTTTCTTCAGCAGGCCCTATTGCTTAGTCCCCCCACCCCCTTGCTTCTCCCTCCCTCCCTCTCTCTCTCGTAATATATGTAAAAGTAGGCTGGTGTGTTTTACAGGCACATAGTCTAAAATAGTTGTTTGCTTCAGTCTCTTCTTGCAGTCTTCTTAATGCCTTTGAATGATGCTTTAACTTTGGAAATCAACAAGGGGATTCACAATTGGAGGCAGGTGAAAAGAAATGTGTAGTTCTTTTTGGCTGTGCACATTTCCTTCTAAACATAACCGAATGAAATTTAAATTTAAACAAGAGAACTGTCAGAGGTCTCAGAATTGACTGATTTGTCTATCCAGGCTGCTTAACTCTTAAATATCTGAGATTATTAATAGGTTTTTTATTGTGAAGTCGGAGACTTTATATTATTATTTTATTTACTTATGTTCCACCTTTCTCCCAATACAGTATTGGGATTCAAAGCGATGCATCACAAATTTTCAACAGTGCAGTTAAAAACTATGCAAAAGTATTAACATGTATAAATACTTTTTTAAAAAAAAAATAAACAATTTTAAAAGTTAAAATTATGCATTAAAACATAAAAATGTGTTTAAAACTCTAAACAACCTTAATATCTGAATTACAAAGCATTTAAAGCTCAAACTTTGACAATTTGAAAGAGACTGATGGCACAAGGATGTTTTTATCTGCTGCTGAAAGGAGAGCAGAGATGGGACCATCTTGGCTTCTCTAGGGAGGGAGTTCCAGAGCCTGGGAGCAGACACCGAGAAGACCTTCTCTCTTGTTCCCACCAAACACACCTGAGAGGCTGGTGGGACAGAGAGAAGGGCACCTCCAGATGACTTGCCACCTTTTTTGAGACAGCTTCCTCATCTTTAAAACCTGCATAGCAGGCAGGTGCAACACCATACTGTCCAACATTTTAAACTAGAAAACTGGTCAAGGAATGGAGTTTGGTTAAGATGGCAACAGTTGTTAATGGGGAAGAATACACAAACTAGGAGAGGCTGGCGGAGTTTGCTTTTGCCTAAGCTTACTGGGAAGGGGAAGATGCCATTTCCTCTCCTCCTCCTCCTCCTCTTGCTGTTAATTGAACAAAAACTTTGAATTCAGTTTGCAGCAGCTTAAGTAAGTTGAGGACAAAGGAGGAGACCTGGGAGGGGAAGAGAAAAACCAGGACATTTTAAAAGCAGCTGAAAAGTGGGACAGCAGAAGACTAATTGTAACTGTCCCAGATAAATCAGGATATTTGCAGACAGGGTGGGGGGTGGCAGCATTTGATTTGGCCAGTGCAATGCAACTGCAGTGATACTGTTCATTCTGTTTATAAAAATAACTGAGCAAAACCCACAAATTTTGCCATATGTAGATGCAAAAAACATGGAAGAAGATGAATTAGCCACTATATGGAAATTTGGGGTGTTATAAAAAACAGACTGTTAGTTTCTTAACATTTCAATTATATTTTTTTGTCAGGGAGAAAAGTATATGTGCAGTTTTCTGTGTCCGGTGCCAAAATAATTTGGCTGGCCTTGGATACTCTGTGCCTCAACTTGTGAGGTGAGGATGTAATTTGCTGTTTGTCCTCAGGGAGCAAAATCTCTTGGGCCAGCACTTAAAAGAGCTTATTTCAGTTATTAATGTCATAACAGTAAAGAACAAGGAACCTTCAGCCAATCCTATGCAGATTTCATTGATTTGAAACTTAACAATTTCCTTGAGTTTGCAAAACAATATGCTAATGGACCAGTCTTAGCCCTGTGCTAAGGAGATAAGTTTTTAGGATGAGCCCTTCCTAGAAGCTCAAAGTGATTTCAGACAGTCATAGCTGTGGAATTTTCTTCTTCTCCTTAGTTGAAACTATTCCTTCTTCATTAATTTTTCTGTAGTTGTTAAGAAATCCATTTAGGGCGCTTTGTAATCATGTTTAATTTTTGTTTTAAAGTAAGATTTTAAATAATTTTAATTCTATTTTAATCTTAATTTTGTATTTTTTAAAAACGATATATAGTAAGCTACCTTTTGTCCCAGTCTGGGAGAAAGGCAAGATATAAATAAAGGAATGGATGGATGCTTAAGCCATATCTGGTGCTTCTTTTAGTCAGAGGCTTGGGAACCATTTGAGGTGGTATTGTAAGGCATGGGGGGGGGGGATTTATTATCATCATAGCCCACTGCCTTTCCCAATAAAGATCCCAATTATAAAACTGAACTGCATATAAGTAAATATTTATTTAAAAGGGAAAAGGTTATCTTTTTCCTCCCCACAGTGCTACTTTCTCTCTTAACTGATGGATGAACTCTGCGGCATGGTTATGAATTTTAAAGAGTGTCAAGCAAAACCCTACTTTGAAATTAGCTTTCATTGTGCCTTTGCTGAAAAAGCAGTCGAACAGCCCTTCTGCCTCCTAATCTCTGTTAATAAGGGTGACTGAGCACATCTTCATTAAACTGTTGGTGTTGCTGTGATGGGGGATTTATTCAGCCCCAGCTTTCTTTCAGATCATGACCTCGATGAATCAGCCATAATGCTTTCACTCTGAAAACCTTTTGTTGGGTTGTCGTAGCTCTGAGAGCAATTAGTAGTTCAGCACCATGTATTTTGAGATGGGTAGGTCCCTAGCATTTTCTCTTTTTTAATGAGAGAGTCTAGCTGTCACATACCTTAGACTTCATTTGATTGATTTGAGCAGCATGTTCATGCTCTCACCCCAGATCCAGGAAAGACTAGGAGAACATGTAATACGCCCTGTCACTTCTTCCAGGTCATTCTGTTCTCCATATAAATATCCACTTTTGCAGCCCTAAATTCTGAAGAATGTATGTTGTTGTTATTATTATTATTATTATTATTATTATTATTATTAATAATATTTCTATCCCGCCCCTCTGTGCATGGCAATCGGGTTACAACATTAATATTAATAGGGAATGAACTTCCAGGTGCTCAGGGAGCAGAGCAGTGTTGTGTTGCAAGGCTATGCTTAAGATTTCAGGAGACGAGAGGACAAAGAAATATCCTGGGGAGCAAAAATCTCAATCTGTTCATGGAATAATGTGTGTTCTCCCTTTTCTACCTCCACCTTGTTAATTGGTTTTCATTTCCTTTGAGAAGGAAAAGCTGGATATAAGGAATACATTAAATGAAACTAAACAAATATTCAATGCACTTGCAGAAGAACAGTGTAACAATGGTACAGATTGAATCTCCCTTTTCTGAAATGCTTGGGATCAGAAGTGTTTTGGATATCTGATGATGATGATGATGATGATGATGATGATGATGATGATGATGATGATGAT
>NC_056522.1:345100878-345297495 GCF_019175285.1 Sceloporus undulatus | reverse complement strand
TGCATATACATAATGAGGTTTTGGAGATGGGACGAAAGTCTAAACATGAAATTCATTTATCTTTCGAATACACCTTCTACACATAGTGTGAAGGTAATTTTATACACAACATTTTAAAAATCATTTTGTGCATGAAACAAAGTTTGTGCACATTGAACCACAAGAAAGCAAAGGTCTATTTCAGCCACCCATATGGACAGTTTTGGATTTTGGATTTCAGAATTAATTGTTATCTTTATTATCCATTTATATTAAGGAGTTAGGGGGGTTTCTGCTTTCAGCATATGTGGTCTGTAAAGCCATGTAACTGTTGGTTGCAAGAACTGTTTTGCATAGAGAATCTGTGAAATGGTCAGAAATAGATCATGTGAAAGAGGACAAGGACATACCTCAAACTTCCCTAAATGGCACTTTTGCACAGTTGACAATAATATGAATCTGACCTTCCTTTTAGTACCTTCTAAATTGTCCTATCCTCCTGTGGCCAGAAGGTGGTGCAAAGTATCATGGAGTTCATACAGTCATGAAAATTGCATATAGCTTCATTCTAGCAAGATCAGAGATAGGAAAGTAAGAAGTTACAAGCAGTAAGGATGTAACAAAGTTAATTTTCCAAAGTAGAGTTATGAATGGAAGTGATAACATCATAGGGGTTTTTTTTGGGGGGGGAGTAGTGAAAACCTTTCTAGAGGGCTTTTAAGTGGAATTTTTCAAGTTTTATGGTATTCAGTTCTCAGTCTTAAGATTTAAAGAAGTAATGAAAGGCATAAAAAGGAACAAGCAACTGCTAAAACACTAGAGCAATCAGTGACAAATTATCTTTTTAAACATCACAGTGAGAACAAATTACTTTTATAAAGTAACCTTCTACATTCTGACTGTGTTGTACCATTGGCTTGACTCAGTAAGGCTAGCATATCAATTGTTTATTTTTTCATTATTTGACAACTGTCAAATATAGTCTCCATTCAAACATTTGTGCATGACTTTATAAACTATGTCACTTCTAACATTAATATTGCTTTTAAAAAAAAAACACAGGTTGATAAGTCAGTACTGTATCTTATCCAAAAAACTACAGTGCCTTAAATCTACTACTTATGTGATCCATGAGGGATAGTGGATTATACCAGAGCTTATTTAGGTGCCAGTTTGTTTTTGCTAAAACATTTCTGCCACAATAAAAATATTTTGCATCTTGACAGTGTTGAGTATCATGTATACATCAAGCAGGAACAATGCAAATTAAATTCATTTCAGTTCTTGATTGTAAGACAACATAATGCCCCAAAAATCAAAGAGGGGTGTTCATATTTCTGCAAAGTATTTAGATTCCCCATCATCTGTAGGTAATTTATTTCCATCTGTCACTCATTCTCATTGCTTCTTGATTTGTCTTTCATGATTGATATTATGTAATATTTATCTGCTTCTTTCTTGCCACCATTTTAAACACTGAAGAATGAAAGATTCTTGCCAAGTAGAATTAGAAAGATAGCAGTGGTCACCCTTCTTAGAAAGTGTGCTACAGGTCATATCCAGAATAAGAGATGGAGGCATTCTGAGTGAACTTTATGGCAGATATGCAGGCTTCCATGGTGCACTGCTCTGGTGAAGAGCAAAGAGTAAGTTTGATTATGTCATAGAGGGCGATCACAAGGTCTTCTTGCATCTGTTTCTGAAAAATTTCATCTCCAAAAAGGCTGAAGAGAGAATTAACAAAATATGTATTGAGATTGCCTTGTTACAGATGAAACATTCCAACATTTGGATGCAGACCTTAATAAGGAATTTACCCTTCTGTTCCTCCTAAAAACGAATGGAAAATAACAGTATTTTATTCAAGGTGAAAAAGACCTCTCTTTCTGATACTCCAGGTGTGTCTCTAAAGGTCAGCATTGGGCACTAAAATGTCAGGGCTGAGGGTGCTGTTGACTTAGCAACCATATTATTTCTCCTCCATGCACAAATGATCCCCAGGAACCTATATTTAGAGCTATATTGCCCCCATTAGTGGAAATATTGTACTGTATAGCCATCATTACTAATGCAGCCTTTTCCTCCAGGAATTGTCCTAGTGATCTCTTAGAGCTAGGTTGGCAGCCATCTCTACATTGTTGGATGGAGACTTTCATAGTAAGTAAACTTGTGAGCCAGTGTGTTGTTGTTGTTGTTGTTGTTGTTGTTGTTATGGTTGTTGTTATGCTTTATTTATATAGAGCTGTAGATTTGCACAGTGCTGTACATACAAACAATAAAATAGATAAGAGTAAACCTGCCCATGGTTTACAATCTAAGAAATAATAGAAATAATACCTGTAACAAGGCAATCTCAATACATATTTTGTTCATTCTCTCTTCAGCCTTTTTGTAGTGGTTGGAGTGTTGGACTGTGCCTTTGGAGACCAGGGTTCAGATTCTGCTCAGCCATGGAAGCCCACTGGGTGACCTTGGACAAATCACACACTCTCAGCTTCAGAGAAAGTAAATGACAAACCATTTCTGAACAAATCTTATAAATAAGAACCCATGATAGGTGCAGCATGAGTTGGAAAGCACAGCAACAAGAAGTGAACTTGTATTTCTACTTTTGACCTTATCCTTCAGAAAAAAAGATACAGGAACAAGAGGAACTTTTGTGAGTCTACCTGTGCAGTATTTTCTCAGGTGGTGATTCATTTGGGAGGAGCATCAGGTTGAGTAAAGGTGACTCCATAAGGGCAGTGCCGCACAGGCAGGATAGCACAGGGCTTCAGT
The DNA here is from genome assembly GCF_019175285.1 of Sceloporus undulatus. Classification (NCBI taxonomy): domain Eukaryota; kingdom Metazoa; phylum Chordata; class Lepidosauria; order Squamata; family Phrynosomatidae; genus Sceloporus; species Sceloporus undulatus. The sequence goes on along the minus strand of NC_056522.1, from coordinate 345,294,738 downwards.
TTCTGGGTCAGTAGTTAGAGCCAAGAAGTGTTCTCCTTCTGCAAAGATTTACAACTGAAAAGCTAACTTTTTGAGAGAATTGGCTAATGCCTATTTGAGTAAATATGTTTGCTAGTTCCAGAAAGACTGTGTGGATTTTAAATCCTGATTTTAATTTGAGTTTGTCCCCTGGAGAAAGGGATGATTGGTGCTGATAACATTGTTGTAAACAAAGCCGCTTTAAGATGTTCCTCCGTGGTCTGTCTGTGTTTTATTAGTTGAAAGGGGTTGTTCTCAAAATGCCATCTACCAGTGTCATTTTCTCTGCTGGAACTTTAAAAGCAGACTGATGGACAAATCAGACTTTACAATCAGTTCACAAGTCCAGGAAATGTATTTGAATCTAATGTTGCCTAAGGCTATGGCAGCAGTTGATAGGGTTTTAGAACTTGTATAAACTGCTTTTCTAAGTTATTCATAGCAATGGAATAAATTGCCATGAATAATTAATTTCTTTTTCATAAAAAGCTGCAATTTTTCCAATTTATTTGTGCCGGTAGCGTGATAAATCATCTAAGCATAGATGAAGTGCCTTTATTTCACCACACTGTAAACATTGTCTGTCATATCAAATTAAAACATCAGGTTTTCCTTCATTTAAAAAGGTAACTTTCCAGGCAGTCTTCGAAAAACTACTAAATCCCTTTTCTTCTCTCCTATCCACCCACCCTCCTTTCTTTCTTTCTTTCTTTCTTTCTTTTTACTAAAAAAGAAGTTACATTGGCTTATAGGATTTAGAGGTTGTTCAGTTATGATGATCATGTTGTCCCTTCCTCTTTTCTTCATTCTCTTCCATGTGCCTGGTTTGATTTGAAAGTAACCTGCTGCCAATTTTCTCTCTCACAGAGACACACACACACTTTTGCCCTGCCCACACCAACCAAGCGGGCTGCTGACAGGCAGGCAAACAGCCACGGGTCCTGCTCAAGCATGCATAATGCATACCTCCCAACACACCACTCCCACACACAACCCTAGAGAAGCAAAGGGAAGCCCTTGGCTTGGCAGTCATTCTACAGGAACATGCCGAACTGACTGGCACCCACAACACCTTTTCCTGGGGTAAGGACCACAAGGTCATCTCTGGCTTGCTTTCATGTTAAATGTGGGGCAACTGACTAGGTGGGAAGCAAGGCAAAACCAGGAGCAGATGTTGGAGAAGGGGAAAGAGAGGAAGGGAAAGAAAGAAACAAAACAACTGAGTAGTGTGTTGCATTGCCTGCTATCTACTTTGAAACCATAGTGCTGAAAATCTTAACTGAATTTGTAACCTGAGAGCACTGAGGTGGGGTGATGACTGTTTGCTTTTAACTGGAGATTTGAGCTGGGGACTGAGATGGATGAGACAGGGCTTCCCTTGCACACATAGCACACACTTCTTATAAAGTTACTCCTTTTTGATCCACCCTCTGCAAACACTGGCTCATTCGGTGCAGCAGCATGTAGAATAAACTTACCCTGGGGTGGTTTAACTTTTCTTTGCATCTCATGAACAAATCCTGAGGTGTTTGAGTCTGGAGGAATGGAATGGAAAGCTGAGCAAGATTTGTTAACTACTTTGGGTGGCTAGGGAAAGTGACAGGTTGACTTATCTTAAATAAAAACAAAGCTCAAGCTGGGTGTTTTACCAAATAGCATGCAATTATTTTTAAAACTTGTTCTTATTTTTATGAAAAAGAAAATAATAACAACTGAATGGCATGTTCATCAGTTAAATCTTTTTTAAACCTTTCTCCACACTCTGTAATTTAGATGTTAATCCCAGCACTAATTATAATAATAATAATTATTATAATATAGTTTGTTGATATATTTTTCTAAGAGGCACCTTATTGCTTTCTGCCTACTGTAACATTCACAGACTAAAAGTGCCAAGTGCATCAAGTGCAATGTATCAAGTACCAAAACATCTTTCAGTTAGAGCAAGGGTGAACAAAATGTAGATTGAGACTTGCTGTTAAATCTGGGTAATTTGCAGGAGATTGGCAACAATCAACAATGTCACCAATCATATAATTGCTTCCTATCTGCACTGGGCTGTTGAAATAAAGAAAGTTTAGTATGAACAATAGTACATTCTAGTATGAAAGAACTGTGAGCTCAGTTCAGTTCTAGTACAGAAGACACATTTCTAGGCTCAAAATATTCACATTAACACCTGGTTCTCTAATTCCATGTGTGCAACTTTTGTTTGTATCCTTAACTGATGGATGCTGGGACTACAGTAAAAAAAATGACACAAAAAAAAATTAAGGGATCCAGTGGAGAGGCTTCCTTGTATCCTTGCACATAATAGCAGTATGAAACTATACACATTACGACTATACCCAGTAAGATTCTATACACATTACTGGGATTTACTTCTGGGTAAACTTGCTTAGGACTGGACTGCAGAGTTATGCTCTCCATGATCCTACTAATGGTGTGTTAGAGAATTTTTAAAAATGAAGTTTACATTCCAGCCAAAGGGAGTTTGCAGTCAAATCAAGGATAAGTAGGAAGATGTATGAAATAACTTGATTTTAATAATAATCTTTGATGTAGGAGGGGTAGAAAAATAAATTCTTTGTTATACTAAGGTTTGTATTAGTTTTATTAAGCTGAGGTACTGATAGAAGAAAACTCAATGTATGCCTTCTATCGTTTCTGAACTTTTTATTTCCCTGATGTATAAAGGAATAGGTGGCTTGATGCATAAATGATGTGAACATCAGAAGTCATGCTGTGAGCAAAGAAATCAAAAGTCTGTTAAGCTTGTGAGAATCTCTAGGGGATATTAAGTTGATACTATTTTCTTTTGTTTAAAGAAATCCTCTATGATTTTTAAACAGAGTTTGGAGCTCCAATCTGATTATCGTTAAAAGTATAGAAGTTGCAGCAACACGTTTGTATATATCCTGAAGAGTTAAGATTTTAATGCAATAAATGGCAACGTTGGGTTTTTACATTAGATTTGAGTGAATGCTCAAAATAGATGTCTGTAACAAAAATAAAAGATTATATGAGAGTAGTCACACCCCCTTCATGTTTTTTCCTTTCATTTTAAAGGAAATTTCATTATCTTTTGCCAGAATAATCATGCTATGTGTGTAACAAAATGGGCTTCATTCAGTTATGCAATCCTACCTCAAAAGAAATCTGTGTGTGTGTGTGTGTGTGTGTGTGTGTGTGTAAGTAAAATCTAATTCTTAAATAAGAGGGTCCTGTGACATCTTAAAGTCACATGTGCTGTGATGGAAGCTTTTAGTGACTTGGATTCATCTGGGGAAATAGGTTTTTATTTCTAAAAATTAATGTCCATGATAAGTGTTTAACTTTTTTTTCCCTGCAGACATTGTTTACTACACATATAGTTTACTGCAGGGGTAGGCAACCTTTTTGAGCCGGGGGCTGGGTTGCTGTCCCTCGGACAACTGGGGAGCCGAAGCCGGGGGCGGAGGATCGGGCCGCCAGCGCTGGGGGCCTCCTCCTCTTTGCTGGCCCCTTTGCCGTTGCCGGGGCCCTCTTGGAGGGCCCCGGCCACCGCAGAGGGCCTCCTAGAGGCCGCCGCCAATGGTGGTGAAGTCTCGCGCGACCTTTCCTATGGTCGTGCAAAACTTCGCCTCTAGGCTGCTGCCATTTTGCGAAATAAAATGGCGGTGCCCGGAGCAGCAAAATGCCGCAATCGGCGGCGGTGGCAGCGGCAGGAATGAGCAGGGGCCGGCCAAAAGGCCTCCGCGGGCCGCATCCGGCCCACGGGCCGGAGGTTGCCGACTCCTGGTTTACTGCAATTAACAAAGCATCTGTCGAAGGAGCTCCTTTTAACAAACTATTTTATGCCCACCTTTTTTCTCTTTGACCTTTATCTGGTTGTACATTTTTTTAGTAGTATTAGCACTCAGAGGATGGCAAAGAAGGGCTGACTTTCAGTTCTGAGTTGCAACAGCATGTCTGTGGAAAACAATGCAATAAAGCTTGAGCTGTGAAAGAATGGCATTCTGTTCTAGATAATCCTATTGTAGCTGTATGGGCCTGTCAACAACAGGCAAAGTAAAGAGCAACTGCTTCCATAGTCCCTTATATGAACAGCAAAACAGAGAGAAAGGGGGAGATCAGAATACACTGGCTCACTAGCTACCTCCAACATGTTTCCAAACATGTTGTAAGACGCTTTCAAATGGTCTTTAGAAGGTTCAAAATGTGTGGGGGTTTTTTTTTATTTAAGCAAGGCTTACCTGACCAGGGTGTTTCATTTCACAATGACGTATTGTTAGTTTTGAATTAAAAAGTATGCTGAAACATGTTGAAGTACTCCTCCTTTTTGTATTGAAGGAATCTATCCCTGTTCTTTCCTTAGGTACCAAATTTTATAACAGAGATGGAACAAATCTGCTTTAAGTGGGTATACTTGTATTACTTTTCTCCCCCCTCAGTCTTGGAGTGTAAAAATAGTCTTGTTTCAAAATGAATGTTATATATATATAATTCTATAAAAACCTGATTTCTCTCCCTACAAAAAAGTTTAATATATTTGTAGTGTAGTCTGTCTACCTTGGGTGCTTATTATTGATCAGTTTTTGCCTGAAAGCATACAGTAAAATTCACCAGTGCTTGTCAGACTCGTTGTAAACATCCTATTAAAAATTCTTGGGAGGGTGATGACTTCAGTGGTCAGGCCATTGACATGCTGCTCTGGAAGTCAGTGCAAGACAGGCTATTGCTGCACAGTGTGAAAGCAGCATACAATGGAGGGGGGAAGAGCCTACAGCATAATATGTTGGAGACAGGTCTATAATTACTTGTGGCTTTAATCTGTTGTTGTTAATTGAGTCTAGACAGCATCAGGTCCTGTTGTTTGTTCTAAGGCTTTAGGTAGAAGAGTTGTTTTTTTGCCATCAGGTCAGATTTCCAAAAGCCACAGATATTGACAGTCTTGCTCAAGTTTTTCAAATGCAGGTCTGTGCCTTCCTTTATGGAATCAGTTCATCTACAATGTGGTCTTACTCTTCTCCCACTACCTTTGAGTTTACTGAGCATTATTGCCTTTCCCAGTTAATCATGTTGAGCATTACTATATAGATTCAGTCAGTGCACTGGGGAGCAAGTGATTTGTCCCTTTCCCCACTTCCTTAAATTTTGATTTGAAAGGTTGGGAGACCTTCCAAAGGAGATTTGGGTAGGGGGAGCAACAGAAATAAAGACAAATAGAAACCCACTCAATTGACTTATGGATTTTGCCCATATTTCAGAGCATTGGTGGACATGTCTCTGAATCACCACTAACTATCTCTGTCCCAAGACACTTGGCCTGAGCATGCAGGGCTTCTTTGTTATTAAGCACAGTTACTAGCTAACTGAGGTTTGGCTCATAATTTTATGGGTTATAGGTGGAAGTCGATCTGGCAAATATGTATTTCCAAAAGTCAGTCCCACTAGATAACATTGTAAGTGATGGAAGCAAATACATATGCCTGGAATCAGCCTGGATTTGTCATGTGGGTAAACATATAAATTACTGTACTAAATGGAATGTTGTGAACATTATTTTTGAATCCATCTTTCCTCAAAGTAATTCAAAGTGTCATATTTCCTTTCCCTTTTACTGTATTTTCATAACACTCCTATGAGGTTGGGTAAGCCAAAATGGTTACCACTCCAAGTTGAGCTTTGTGGCAGTGGGGTTGTGAACCAAAGTCTGTCAGGTCTTAGTATAACTGCAGTCTTACCGTGCCAACACATTGTCTCTCTCCTCTCTCTTGTGTATGTTCCTCCCATACAGTTCAACCACTGTTTCAACTATTTATGATTTAAATGATGGAGATGACTTGCAGGAACAGTTCTATGAATTTAATTCATGTGCAGCCTAAGGACTTGGTATTTATACCAAAAACCACACTGGAACATTCCCCTCCATGGAGTTAATTTAATTGAGAAGAAAGTGCTGCTTCAAAATTAAAACTTTGGATTAAGTTTTTAGAATATTAAGAGATTGGTATATTTTTCTGTGTTTATGATAAGGGTTAGGCAGAATTTGTAATCAGCTGTATGGAGGCTGGACAGTACATCCTTTGATGCTATTGTCTTGTCCTCATTGTCATGCAAAGGGATGGGGGAGCTTTGGGCTCTTGTGGCTTTCTGGAGACAGTACTCTTACTCATCCATCTTGTTTATGCACTTCATAATTCAAGCTTCATTTTGGAACCTTATTTCTCCTCCTCTGGTGTTGATAAACAATGCTGCTCATTTCAAGGCAGTTTTTGCTTTCTGATTTTTTTGAGCGATAAATATTAACATACTCACAGCCCAAGTAGCTTTATTGGTAAACTTGCAAAGGTGACACTGCAAATGTGTAGTTGTAGGTCAGCTGTAAATTGTTTATGGAACAATAAACAATTGGCTGGTGAATAAAGCTAGTAAATACATTGTGAACCATAAGTTCATTAGTAATAAATCAAAACTGTTCATTTTCTCTTAATTAAAAAAGGATTCATAGGGGGTTTGACAGTGCAGCTTAATCCTGTCAGAACTCGCAGGTCTCAGTGTTCAAGTGGCTGCTGACTGCCTGTATGGAAAATGAATGTTGGATATTTTTTAAAAGATGTCTGTATATTTCATGATGCATAAGAAAAAGGGAAGGAGATGATTCTGGGGTCTCAAGAGCGTACTGGTTCAAAGCCCTGAAGGGTTGTCTTTTCAACCTTTGTAACACAGCCAAGGAGGAGACCCTAGGGTAATGTAAAACACTACCCTTAAATCTGAGAAATAGAAGAAACAGACTGAGATGTTGGGTGCAACATATCTCCAGACTATATTCAAAGGGCTGTGTTCTACTACACAATCCTGTTTAGGCTTTGATGTCTTTAGAAGAGGTCTTCTCTTGATCTTGTCACCCCTGGAGCATGCTTGCTAGGGCTAAAAACAGAGGACCTGCTTGGTGGCTACTCCCAGGCTGTGGAGCTCCCTTCCAAGCCAGGCTAGGCTGGCCCGTTCCTTGTTGTCCTTCTGCTGGACTGGTGAATGCCACTTTGTTCAGGTGGCCTTTTGGTAATTACTGGCAGCTAAGAAAAAAGTGCTTGAGTGCTAGAATTATGTATTTTTGAGTCATATTTTTAATAATTTATTTAATCGTGTTTTAATACTATAACTTTCTGTGTTCTTATATCTGTATGTTTTAAAATCTTTTTGTGGGCTCCCTTGAGTCCTTATTTTGCAAGGCAGGCAGGATGTAAGAAATAAATGGATGTGGCAACTCTACAAGTGATGAAGCGGTATGGCTGTCCCTCCAACTATCCTCTTAGGCTGCATCCACACTGCAGAAATAATGTAGTTTGACATCATTTGAACTGCCATGGCCCCATTCTATGGAATTTTGAGAATTATAGTTTTGTGAGATATTTTGCCTTCTCTGTCAGAGAGTTCTGGTGCCATAACAATTACAATTCCCAGAATTCAACAGCATTGAGCGATGGCAAGGTAGTGTCAAACTGGATCAATAGAAGTATAGTGTCTAGATCAAGGGAAGTAATAGAGCCACTGTATTCTGCTTTGGTCAGGCTCCACCTGAAATACTGTGTCCAGTTCTGGGCACCACAATTCAAAACGGATGTTGAGAAAGTGGTGCGTGTTCAAAGGAGGGCAACTAAAATGGTGAAGGATCTGCTTCCTGGTCAACAGGGGAACAGAGTCCCATCAACTGATCCAGTTGCTGCTCAATATGGGAAATATTGTTATTCCAGTGAAAAATCCACCAAACAGCAATACCTTTATTGACCAACCAAAATACACAATATACATGTTACAAGCTTTCAAAGCTGCGCTGGCTTCATCAAGCAAGGTGTTACCAACCAAACAAAAGAAAAAAATTGAAGATGTTACTCTGGGGATGTTTAGCCTGGAGAAGAGAAGGTTAAGAGGTGATATGATAGCCCTGTTTAAATACTTGAAGAGATGTCATATTGAGGAGGGAGCTCACTTATTTTCTGCTGCTCCAGAGAACAGGACCTGGAGCAATGGATGCAAGCTACAGGAAAAGAGATTCCAGCTCAGCATTAGGAGGAACTTCCTGACAGTAAGGGCTGTTTGACAGTGGAACAAACTTCCTTAGAGGTTTTTAAACAGAGGCTTGATGACCATCTGTTGGGGATGCTTTGATTTAGATTTCATGCAGGGGGTTGGACTGGATGGCCCTTGCAGTCTCTTCCAACTCAATGATTCTTTGATTCTATAGGCCTGCATTTCTCATAATTAAGATGGTATGATGGTATGGAGGGACATACCTTGCAGGCTGGCACCTCCTCCTTCTGGCCATGTGACAACTGGGAGATTTTCAAAGTTCAGGAAATTTAACATCCATTTGAATCACAACAAAGACACTTCCTTTGCAATCCAATATCTCTTCACCCTTGTGAGGCCATAGGCCTCTTTGTTAGGCAGAGAACACTGGATTTTTAAAGAAGCCTCCATGCTTATTTATCAGGAACACTTTAGATGGTGTTGAGGTAAAACATGCCAAATCCAGTCCAAATTTAAGAAGAAAAAAATGGTTTACCTTTGTTGGAGGTCAAAACCTCAAAAAGGAAGGATCCAGTCCACTGGTTGACTCTTTAGGATTACCCTGTTGCGGTATCTTAAAATCCAGAAAACATCCAATGGTAGCTACGTTGCCATTTAGCAAATCCAATCAAAATCCACCAAATAGTGATACCTGTATTGGCCAACCCAAATGTACAATGTATATGTTGCAAGCTTTCAAAGCTTCACTTGTTTCTTCTTGGCGTTGTTGTTGTGCCTTCAAGTCATTTTTGACCTATGATAACCCTAAGGTGATCATGGGTCTTTTTTCCTTTTTTTACAAATTTCTTCAGAGGCGGTTTGCCATTGCCATCCTCTGAGGCAGAGAAAGTATGGCTTGCCCAAGATCACCCAGTGAGTTTTATGGCTGAGCCAGGAATCAAAACCTGTTATCCAGATTCGGAGTCCAACTTTCAAACCACTACACTATGCTGGCTCTAGGTTATACATTCATAGATGCCATAAGGGATTGCAGCAAGTTACTTGGCACCAGAAGGCCTCTAAATTGAGAAACAAGGAGGGCCCTCCCCTACGTCTTCCCATGGTGTATTGCTCCTAATAGCAGGACAGCCTCTCCAACAGACCTCAGTCAGGCATAGCTATAGAGAGAGATGCTCCCTCAAGTATCAGAAGAACTTTGTTGTATCATTCCTTCTTTACACATGGACGTAATCATAATGCATTTTCTGACTGTGGAGCATTCTGGTAAGGACAGATTTCTGTTCATCAGGGTCAGTTCATACAGGCAGACTACCATATGCTGAGACTACCAATGAGTTGCTGAAGCTGTTTTTTTTTTTTGTTTTTTTTTTTTTTTTTTTGCAGCTTGACAGCTTCAAAATGTGGGTCACGCCTGCGGGGGTGAGTTGTAATCTTGACCTATATTGGCGATGTTGGAAGCTTTTACAAGGCCTTGCTTAAAAACCTCACTGATGTTGGCTGTGAGAACAAACACTTACACTAGCTCTCATGCAGCTGGGGCAATGTTTCAATGACTCAGCCACATGGGTGGGCATGACTTACACAGGACCAGGTCCTAGAATTGGCATCCTGACAGATCATTTACACATTACTCTAGTCATCTGACTGAATGGCTGACCGAAAAGCAGCTCCCACACTGGTGAGAGAATGTTTAAAGGGTCCATGTAGAAAGAAGAATGTGGTGAGCATGGACTGTTACGGTGCAGCTGGTATGAGTGTGTCCACATGCATGTGCATGCTGTCTAAATCCAGAAAATTCAGTGATGCTGCTATTTATGAAGTGGTGTTGTCGTGTTTTGCTTTTTCTTTCATAATACACAAGCAGTATCTAAAAATTCTAGACTTGGAGTATCTTTGTAATGCAGAATGTTCCCTGTATTGACCACTTGTTAGGAGGGGGATTTACCTCCCCACTGAGCTTGGATGCAATGTGTTGCATGTAATTAATTCTTTTCCCCAGTAAAAGAAGTATAACTAAATTACAAGGGTAATTTTGATTGTGCTGCTGGAACAGGACACTGTCCTTGCAAATAAGTAATTTTTGTGTTGTTCTGTGGATCTTCATGAGTGCTATAATTATTATCATCACTTTTGCTGCTACTACAGATCAAAGGGTGAATTTTGGGTTTTCTTAAAATTTGCTGTACAAACTCCATCTGGAATAATCCACTCCTTTTGACCTCTGAATAGATACGCATAAAATTAATTTTGTTGTACTCCTTACTGTTTCTTCTCAGTACAGTAGGCAAGCAAGGTTGTTTCAGTAATACTTGGTTGGTATGCCTTTTCTGTGTAATGGGTTACTTTTAAGTAAAACACAGAACTGCAAAAATATAGCTTTGGGCATACTTTGTAGCTTTCTTATGAATTGTATGGTGTGTGTGTGTGTTGTTTTTTTAAAGCATTGTATATATATTTATTTTTTCAGGTTTGCTTTAAATTAGTACTTACAGCATTCAAATACATGTGTTTTAAAGTAACCTTTGAGAAATAAGAAGCAAAGAGGTCCTTTCAAAAATATAATGTAAGTTTAACACTAACTAATCCCTTTTCTAGGGTTCTTCGAACGATAATAAATTACTTTTAAACAGTAGCTTTTGAGCCCTCCTTTTTTCCTGGTGGGTGGTTGTTTGCTAGAATTTCATTATACAGTTTATTTCCAGTTCTGCTTGCATCTTGCTTTTAAAAATGCAAACTGTCCTTTCTCAAAATGCAATTCAGCAATAGAAATCATAGAAACAGCAAGAGGTTGTTTTATCCCTGCTTCCTTGTCTCTTCTAACAGCCATCTTATAGCCTACAGGGTCCGGCTGCGACCAGACACATAAAGATTGAAATTGTCTCAGGAATGCTGATCTAGCCACTTTTCTGTTCTGACTTGAACTGCTGGATCTTTTACAAGAAGGGCTAGCCCAGGCTTCCAGAATCCACAAACCATTTAAGAGCACATTGAGCACAAAAGGTGTACATAACTCCTTGCTATTTATAGTACAAATGACATTCAGAAATGATACATTACCAACTGAAATGTGTTCTGACTATTAATTGTACTCCCCCAAAACAGATAAACTTAGGCTATCTAGTTTAGTTCCAAGGAATCCAGCTGCTGAAAATCTGTATTCCTAAACACATTTCCCATATAATAAATCCCACTGAACATAGTGGAGCTTACTGAGTAACATGAATAGGATCCGTTTATGTATCAATTGAAAATAATGAGATGGCAGTTAGGTCCAGTACTAGACAACAACTCCCAGAGACATCTGGTCAGTCTCTGTGAGAAAAAAGTATACAGGACAAGATAGGCTTTGCTCTGACTAGCGTGGCTCTTCTTCCCTGCCTTTTGACTTCTTTGTAAATAATGAAATATCTGATTTCAAAGGGCACAAACTGTGATTCAAATTTTTAGCCAGCATGCTCAGATTTTGACTTAAGCTTGCTGCCACACTGAAGAATTAATGCAATTTGACACTGCTTTAACTCTTATGGCTCCATCGTATAGAATAATGGGATTTGTAGTTTGTTGTGGCACCAGAGCCCTCTGACAGAGAAGGTGGAATATTTCACAAACCTACAAATCCCAGAATTGCATTGCATTGAGCCATGGCAGTTAAAGCAATTCTGCAGTATAGATGCAGCCTGCCAGATTTCATAGTCTTTTTGCTTATTTCCTCTAGTGACCAAAATATCCAGGATCCCTTTCCACATAGCTTACTCACTACTTTTGTAGAGCAGACCATGTAAAAATGCCTTTACTGTGCCATTTTTGTCCTTGCCTATCTGATGTCTGTGAGTTCTCAGTGGAAACTGAGGACTTCTTTTTAAAAAGTCATTAACCTTTCCTAAACAATATTTAGATATCCAGGTCAGCATAGTTCTGGTTTCTAGTTACTTCTCGTTTTTGTTTTTGTTTTGTTTTTGTTTTTGGGGGGGAGGTCTCCTTGAGCTTAAAACAGGGCAGCTGTCCCCAAATATGCCCCCTGGATGCTTTATCTACTTTCAGGCTAAAATATGTGGTGTATGTGTGGGTGGGAGGGGGCAAGGTGAAATGGGGTAAAATAGCAAGATCCGTAGCAAATGGCTCCTGGGCCTCAGAGGATTGGTGCAGATTCCCCAACTCCTGGATGTTGATCACTGCCCTCTAAATTTATGATGGTGGTTGTAGTGAAGTAGATGCTTTAAAGGCATGAGATCTTGTCTGATCCTGAGATCTAAGCAGAGTCAGCCCTGATTAGTATTTGTGTGGGAGACCACCGAAGAATACTAGGTGCTGTAGGCTATATTTCAGAGGAAAGAAACTGGCAAAGTCACCTCTGAGTATTCCTTGCCTAAGAAAACTAAGAAATTTAGGTGGTCACTGCACATGAGGCAGGAAATCCCACAAGTGCTTTTCACCTTTCTCAGGTAGAATACAGTAACAGTAAATTGAAGAGCTATTTGTTTCCCTCTAAGGGCCTAAATACTGTAAAGGTACTACATCCCATCTGATCTTGGAAGCTCAGCAGAGTCAGCCCAGTTTAAGTTCTTGGATGGGAGTCCAATTATACCAAGTGCTATAGACTATTTTTTAGAGGAAGGAACTGGCAAAGTCACCTCTGAATATTCCTTGCCTAAGAAAACTATGAAGTTCATGTGGTCACTGTAAGTTGACAGATGACTTGAAGGCACATGCACACATGTAGTAAAATAAGTTCCACCCACAAAGCCTCCTTTTTGCCTGGGTTACTGTGGGATATGATATCTTATTTAGATCAGAGCTTGTAAACTTTACTTTCTTGGACTGGGTTATTCAGGAGTTGAAGTTCAAGAAGTAGGTTTCCAAGTTCTGTTTCAGATCTGGGAGAGATCTGAAACAATTATTATTTTGACAGGGTGGAAATCTTCAGTAGTTTGACAGTAGTTTGTAATCTGATAAAAATCTACCAATAACAGATGTTCCTAGAGCTGGCCCATGTTGTGTTTCATATAAATTAAGTCTTCTTCCACAGAGATTTGCTCCATGCAAGTGTCCTTCCGGGCCCCCCCTCCCCAACAGTTAGAATAGCCAATAGATCAGGAGAGAATACAGCAGGGGTAAGAAACTAGTATCAACTGTGATTATCCCTGAGAATGATGAGAATTCGAGTCCAGCAACACCTGCAGTTTTGTAGGCTACCCACACAAGGGTTACAGGGACCAATAGACTATATAAGGGAAGAAAGTTAAAGAAGAGGATGTGGAGGTTTGCAGCCACCCTACTTCAACTAGCCATCCTCATCTGCTTAGCAGTCTCCTTATACTTAATCAGAAGTGCTGAAGAGGATAATGTGATGCATGGCAAAAGCCCATCTTCATAAGAAGTATCTCTTCAGTTGCATGTTGTCAATTCTGAAGCAGAGTATGTGTTCATATAAACTGGCATTAAGATGACAATTCTGTGAGGGAATTTCACACATTTTATAATTTTGTTTCTTTGAATAGTTGATGTTTCTTTGTATTGTAGCTCACAATGTGCTATTTCTGGGGTGTGATCTGCCCCCGACATTTTTTTTTTATTTTTATTTTTATTTTTTTATTTTTTGTGATCTTAGGAATTTGTTTTTGTTTTGCTTTTTGGTGCTGGTGCTGTCTTCCCCTTTCCCCACCACCACTACCCTCATCTTTTCAGCTACATCTTTCTCCTGTGCAACAATTCTTCAAAGTGTTAACAGCAATACACTGCTTCATTAAAAGATGCTCATTGTACTGCTTCAATAAAAGATACTGATTGTGGGTCGGACAGGGATTTGGAATTGATGGGATCATAAAACAAGCAGCAAATTTTGCCATTGAATCTTGTTTGCCTTGCTGCTATAGCAACAGGTTCAGAATTTCCCCCCTCTGGGCATGTTCAGAAGAGCTGGCTTTGCAGATGGCTGTGTTGTCTACAGTATAATTGTTTTTCAATTAAGCATCATCTTGATTCTGGGGATAAAGGAGCTAATACAAAACAGAGGCTTAAAAGAAAAGGGAGACAGATCAGATGAAAGCGGTGTGTGGGGGGAAAATATCTTAATATATGTTTTAACTGTAGGGGAGTGTCTGCTTCCTTTAGAGAAGTGGGATAAAGATAAAGCTTCCTGGAGCCATCTTAACAGTTTTGATTTAATTTATCAAGTAAACTTGTGGTGGTGTATCACTAGCTATATCTGGATGGCACTGATTACATGGGCATATTTCAACTGAGTGTTATATGGGATTAAGACTTGAATCACTTTGATAAGCAGTCTTTGCTGGGAATTGGACTGGGGAAGGGAAGGACAGTTCTATTAATTCTTAAACTTCTCATTTGTTTCAGATACTGTCAGTCATGGTATTCTTATGGGTTCTGTGGTGGGATGGTGGGGCCATGGGTAGACTGTTTTGCAATTTCTCCTGTTTTTTGTGTCATGTCAGGTTCCAAAGAGCATGCTGGGAGATAACTTTTTGCCTCCCAAGGTTTTTGGTGTCCCACAGGGTTCAACCCTATCTCTCATTTTATTTAGTTTCCACATGAAATCACTTGGAGATGTTAATAGGCAATTTGGACAAACATGCACCACTATGCTGAAAACATTCAGTTCTATTGTTTCTTGTCATCTAAAACCAAAGAAGTATTACTAAGGTTGGCATCACCCAGTGTCACCCCCCATTGACCTCCTCCCATAGTACACCAAACAGAATCCTTAGTAATGTCTTTTTGTACTAATGCTACTAATACATCACAATTGCCATATATCACTGAATGTAATGGTTATAGTTGTGATATAAGCAACTAGCAAAATTAAAATTATACCTTTACATTATAATATCATACACAACCTAAGTTTATTTACATGCACATAGTTTCATGTGGTTAAAGTTAAAATCTGGTTAGATATTATGTTTTTACAGAAAAATTTGATTATTATTTTTTATTTAACTATGTGGAGGCAACCACATGTGAAGGCTTCTCTGCCAGATCTTGAGATATTTTAGTGATGTCAACCATGACCTTGCAACCTTGTTTTGGTAGCCAGAACTATATGGGCAACCCATCACACAAGCTGTTTGCTATATGAAACTGTCTCTACTGTGTAGATTTGTGTGTCTAAATCAGACTTGAGCTGATGATGTTCATTAGAACATTCTTTTGTAGCAGTGCTCTGAGAAAGTCACAGAAGTTTTTCTGGCCCTGCAAGATTTTGCTAGCTCAGAGATCATTTTAAAACAGCACAAATAATATGTTTACTGGTTTTTGTATCACTTGTGTGGAACCTGTGATTTGTAGCCAGGAGTGAAACTCAAGAAGCAACAGGTCTCTAATTTCTTAAGGAAATTAAGTGTTTGTTGTTGATGGTGTGAAATGGGGGAGGAAAGATGGATTTCCTGTCCTTTTTAGCATGTAATCCCAAAATAATTGCCAGATCTCATTGTCATGAATTGCATGCTGTTGTTCCTTGCTCATTTGTGAGATTGTGGTTTTCTTGGAGGTCAGGCTTTGTTCTGAAACTGGAGAGTTTAGTTCCGAACATTCTTTATAGTAAACTTCCTCCCCTCCCTATTTTGCCCATGTGGCCCACAGGAGAAGGTGAGTGTGAAATGTTGTGCGAGAGGAAATGGTGGCCTCTCGGTTAATTCCGTTCCATGGGCTTCTGTGATGTGACCCTTGGCAACCCCATGAACTTGGATGGCTCTGTTTGCACACAAATAAAGGGGAAACAACAAAATGCAAGTGTCAGCTCAAAGATAACACCCAATATTGGCTTCTGTTAATTTCCTGCAATTGTGCGTAGTTCTGTTAGCAGCTGAAATTTTCTTATGAAGGCTTGTTTATCTGATCGGTGGAAATATTTATTATAGGGTGATCCCAAACTGAAGCAGAGTCTCTTACTTCAGAGCTGAAGGTCAGTAAATGAATAGCTCTCTTGTTATGGGTGAAGCACTGTGAACCTACATGGTTTTTGGAGCCTCGGTGTCTGAAGGGGAAAAATTACAATAACCACAGATACAATACTTTAGGAATCCAAGTATGTCAGTTTCCCAAGCAGAGAAAATACAGGCTATCCAAAAGCATTGTGGTTGAAAACTAGTTGTTGTGTGCCTTCAAGTCATTTCCCACTTACGGTGAATGTAATTAGGGGTTTTTCTTGTCAAGATTTCAGGGTTTGCTTTTGCCTTCCTCTGAGGCCAAGAAAGTGTGACTTGCACAAGGTCATCCAGTGGGTTTCCATGGCTGAACAGGGATTTGAACTCTGGCCTCCAGAATCATACTGCAGTCCTCAACCCTGGTTCTTATTGAAAACCAGATTGCTTTATAGGCTATTTGTTCAGATCTGGGAGTAGGGAGTCTGTAGCTTACTTACTTATAAAGTGAAGCAAAAGGTAAAGAGGGTAAGGTGAAGTGGTTTAAGAATTCTGACTATAATATACAAATGGACTAATGTGAAAATGTGGTCAAAAGGATTGAGATTTGTACTAATCTGTGGGGCTGTTCAGACAGCCATGAAGGGGCGGCATGGAGCCGGCCCTTCTTCAGCCAGATTGGGGCCACAGCACCCTCATGCTGCGGCCCCAATCTGGTCTTTCCAGGGCGTGAAAAGGAGCTGCAAAAAGTGGCTCCTTTTTGTGAATTGGAAAGGGCACCATAGCCATGCCGCCACAGCTTGGTGGTTCACCTTCAGTGCTGCGTTGTATGGATGCAGCACCAGAGGAGCACCATGACAGTGTGTGCCATGTGGAGCAGTGCGCAACATCATGGTACCTCGGGGGGTCGGGCATGCGTCGTGTGGATGTGACATCCTGACTCTGCCCCCAGGCCAGCCTATCTGTACAGGGACTGTGATACAAAAGAAGATGTTTACAAAATTAATGTCTAGAAAATTATGGATTGTTGCTGCAAGAATAGTGTATTGCAAAATGGGTTAAGAATTTTTGCCTATAACATACTGATGAATCAGTGGGAAAATATGGGGCCAAAGGGACTGAGATTTATATTATGTCATGATTTTAAAGAGTAATTTTGTAAAACAATTTTTTTTAGATAATTATGTATTGTTACAAGGGGTTCAATAAATTGCTTAGAAAGCTATTTAAGCTGTATGTAAATATATGATTTAAAAAATAATGTTCAATTAAGGCTGGAACTTTTCTCTTTTGCAATGAGGAAGAGAGCCATGGAAGATTAATCTATTATATGATTAAAGCAACAAGATATTTGTGGGAAAAGATGGAAGAATTCAACACTTTGCACTATGGAGAAATGGTCACAAAAGCTGATAAAATTAATAGAAATGGACAAATTATTTGATTTGATTTAGGAATGGTTACATTTCTTAAAGATCTGGAAACCCTTATGGACCTTTTGTGACAAACAAACAAACAAAATGAATTGCTAATTTTTGGCCTTGAAGGTTAGAATTGAATGAAGAAATTTACTGTAATTTTTTGATTGAGAGGTATGAATAACTATATATGAATAACTATATAGCCATCTAAAGGAAGACCAAAAACCACTGTTTTCTTCTTTCTTTGTTCTTTTTTTAGTTCTTTTTTTCTTGTATTTTTTCTTATAATTTATGTAATTTTTATTGTACTTTTAAAATTCTTAATAAAAGCAAAAAGAAAAGAAAAACTGATAACAGTCACATCACTTCCTGGTTAAATCTTTCACATTCGATATAACTGCATGAAAAACAAAGCCAAGGCTGATGTACCTTATTAGATAAGTAGAAGAGAACAGGGCAGCAGCAAATTCAGTCCTCCAGACAAAATTAAGAGATGAATGCGATTTCCTCCTTTTAAGGATTCAGTGTGAATGTCAATTTATGGCAACCTCTGGTATTTCATAGGGTTTTCTTAGCCAAGGGAAACTCAAAGGTGGCTTTGTCAGTTCTTTCTCCTGAAATGTAGCCTATAGCGCCTGGTATTTGTTGGCAGTCTCCCATCCAAGTACTAAGTAGAGCTGACCCTGCTTAGCTTCCAAGATTAGATAGGATCTAGTGTCTATCATTTTTTAATAGGTGATTTCAGTTGACTTGGACATTTTAATCATTTTTTTAACCAATGCACCTGAACGGGATTTTTAATAATAATAATAATAATAATAATAATAATAATAATAATAAATTTATTTATATACCGCCCTTCTTAGAATCAGGGTGGTGTACAACAAAAGGCATACAACAATATAATAATACAAACATAATTTAAAAACAGTACAGTACAATAAAAACAATAAAATTCGTGCCAGCTTGACAATGCTGACGGACAGGGGGGGAGGGGAGAGCATTCTGGGGCGAAATAGTCAGGGGTAGGCCTGCTCGAAGAAGTAGGTTTTCAGCCCCTTCTTAAATTGGGCTAGGGAGGTGGTTAAGCGGAGCTCAAGGGGCAGCGAGTTCCAGAGGTTGGGGGCCGAGATGGTGAAGGCCCTCCTAAAGGTGGAAGCTAATCTAGCCTTTGGAACTCTTAGAAGTTGCTGCCCAGATGATCTGAGTGTGCAGGGCGGATTATATGGAGAGAGGCGGTCCTCCAGATACCCTGGGTCCAAGCCATTTAGGGCTTTATAGGTAATAACCAACACCTTGTACTGCGCCCGGAAGCGAATAGGCAGCCAGTGAAGATCTTTAAGCACTGGTGTTATATGACTGGCCCTGGATGTACCAGTGACAAGTCGGGCTGCCATATTCTGCACCAATTGCAGCTTCCGGGTATGGTACAAGGGTTTCCCCATGTAGAGCGCGTTGCAGAAATCCAGTCTAGAGGTTACCAGAGCATGTACCACCGTTTCAAGGTCCCTCCGGGCCAGGTAGGGACGCAGCTGGCGTATCAGCTGAAGCTGATAACAGGTGCTCCTGACCGCCGCATCCACCTGAGATGTAAGGTGGAGCGACGAGTCAAGGAGCACCCTCAGACTGCGTACCGAGTCCTTCACGGGAAGCGTGATCCCGTTCAGGACAGGTGGAGCCACAGCCATCCCTGGACCAGGGGAACCTATCACGAGTACTTCCGTTTTCTCTGGATTCAGGCTGAGTCTGTTTTCCCTCATCCAGCCCATTACCGACTCCAGACAGGCCACGAGAGGAGAGATGCCATCCCCGGTCACTGCATCAGTCGGAGACATAGAGAAGACTATTTGGGTGTCATCAGCGTACTGATAACCCCGCGCCCCATGTCTCCGGATGATCTCTCCCAGCGGTTTCATGTAAATGTTAAAAAGCATGGGAGACAGAATGGCTCCTTGAGGGACCCCAGATGTTAAGGCCCTCCTATCGGAGCACACGTCTCCCAGCTGCACCATCTGGAACCTCCCGGAGAGGTAGGATCAGAACCACTGGAGCGCAGTGCCCCTGATACCCGCCTCCGCCAGGCGCTCCAGAAGGATACCATGGTCTATGGTATCGAAAGCCACTGAGATGTCTAAGAGCACTAACAGGGACACGCTACCCCTGTCCATGCCCAAATGGAGATCATCGACCAAGACGACCATGGCAGTCTCAACCCCGTAACCCACCCGAAAGCCGGTTTGAAATGGGTCTAGATAATCCGTTTCATCCAAGATCGATTGAAGCTGGATTGCAACCGCCCACTCGATCACCTTCCCCAAAAATGGCAATAGCGAGACTGGCCGATAATTGTTATGCAGCAGGGGGTCAAGGGAGGGCTTTTTTAACAAAGGTTTTACAATGGCCAATTTCAAATTAGTTGGAAATTGCCCTTCCCTCAAGGATATATTGATAATCCGGCGTAACAGTGAAGTTACTGCCGGTCCCCCCTGTGCCGCTAGCCATGAGGGACAGGGATCGAGAGAGCAAGTTGTCTTCCTAACACTTCCAAGGATCTTGTCCACATCCTCGGTACTGACAGACTCAAACTGATCCAGTACAATGGAGTCCACGGAAGCTCCGGATGCCTCTACTCTTGGTTCTGCTCTAATACTGGCTTCAAGACCTTCGCTTATCCGAGAGGTTTTATCCGCGAAGAAGTTGTTAAATTGGTCACAGCAGGCCTTAGTAGGTTCAAGGATCTGGTTCGGGGCAGGAGGGAGCTGAGTTAGCTCCCTGACCACCCTGAACAACTCTGCTGGACGCGACTCCGCGGATGCGATACGTGCACCAAAGAACGAGTTCTTTGCTGCATCGATCGCCTCTCCGTAGTCCTTCAAAAGAAGGTCTAGGAGAGCCTTGTTGGGTAAGCGCTGGTGTTTCCGCCAGGTATGCTCTAGCCGTCGCAGTACCCGCTTCCTTGCCCAGAGGTCTTCTGTATACCAGGGCTTCTTTTTGGAAGCAGGCCTGAGAGGACGCTTGGGAGCGATACTGTGTATAGCCCTGGAGAGATCCGTGTCCCAGATGTTGGTCAGGGCATCAACAGAGTCGCCGTCATTTCCAACCATAAACCCCTCTAGAGCTTCCTGGAACCTTTTGGGTTCCATCAGCCTTCGAGGGTGGACCATTCGAATAGGTCCGCCACCCCCAGGAGGGATGTGGGTAGAAGCCTTGATCTTTGCCTCCACCAGGAAATGATCCGTCCATGACAAGGGGGAAATATTGGTTATTTCCGCCCATGGATTTTCCATGTCCGTACAAAAGACCATATCGAGTGTATTACCCACAGAATGCGTCGGACCCGAGACCAGTTGAAACAGGCCCATGGAAGTCATGGTATCCATGAATTCGCAAGCCGCAACGGATGGAACATAGTTGGCCGCGAAGGGGATGTTGAAATCACCCAGGACAAGTAGCCTGGGTGATTCCAGCAGCAGCTCCAAGACCAACTGTGTCAGCTCGTTAAGGGAGTCTGTTAGCGCACGGGGCGGCCGATACACCAACAGAATCCCTAGACTGTCCCTGGCCTTCAGGGTCAAGTAAATACACTCGATGTAGGAAGTTTGACGAACATGGTTCCTGGAAAGAGACAAGAAAAAATGAGGTGGGAAAATGTTTAATCTCCCATCCAAATGTGCTTATGCCAATCCACCCTGAGGCTGTGTGTCCATACTGTAGAGTAAACAAATGGAAATCTTAAATTGCACACTGTGTGTTTAATAAAGTGTGTCATTTCATTCTAAGATTATAGTCCAAGGTACATTTATTTGCATAAACATGGGAGAAATCAGGCTCCAGGTAGGATTTTTGGCATAAAGTGGTATAGATATCAGCTTATTTCACTTGAATGTAACAACAACTGTATTAATCAGAGGCACTGTGCGTGTGATACTGCTAACTTTTTTTGCTTGCTGCTACTAGAAAATTCCCCCTCACACAGGTGACCTATTTACAATACCAATCAGCAAAATTACTATCCTCAGCAGAATGACTTGCCATTAACTTCTGGGCCAGTGATACCCTGAAATAAGAGAAAACAAATTCTCATCTAGTTTTTAAAGGCTTATCAGACTATTCAGTTGAAGGCAGTTGTTCCCACATTCAAATGAGATGAGATAATATGAACAGGGTCATACCTTTATGAATGCAGTGGATCTGTAACAGCAATAAACAGTTCTCATATGTGTGTTGCTTTATCACATGTCACATGTGATAGTATGGCTACTTCCAGTCATCAGCCTTGCCAGCACTCTGGCTGCTAACTTGCGATCAACAACTTTCTGTTCCATCTCCTCACAGTCAAATCATTTACAGGATAGGAGGAATTGCAGACAGCAGTATCGGCCTCAAGTGATCTTTGAGGTTAGCAAAGCTAGCAGTGAGACATTTCTTGTCCTGATCCCTCCTGCTGGTCTGAGGTTGGGAAGGTGGCATAGTTATTGAGAGTGCACCACTCCTTTCATTCACAGAGCAATGCCAATGCTTCTTATGGCATAACTGAATTATCGACTATCTTTTGTGTCTTCACCCTCAAGGACAAAAGCAACTCCCCCAACAATAATTGTGTGGGGATGACAGTAATTTTATCACCAGCAACCAAGTTAGTGACTCTCTGCAGGTAATGTAAAAGGCAACCAGTGCTGCTGTCAAGTGTTTATGTAAAGGTGCCTGGATATAGGTTATGTCCAACAGAAAGACCAAGAAATGACCCTCTTATGTGAATTATGAATGGCTCCCAATTTGTGTCCTTCCTTCTTCCACTCTGTGCAATCATTCTATTGAGCTTATTCAGCAAATGGAAGATATACTGAGTCTGAGAGATACTGAGCAGAAAGTATACTACTGAGTGAGGTAACATTTGATCCCTGGGAAATACCCTCCTGGGTACAAAAAGCAGGAAGCCAGTGTTACTATTTTTGAATCCAGGAGAAAACCAATGAGGGATAGTCTGGGTAATGTTTTGAAAATAGAAATGACCAGTGCTTTTCCATCTTGCCCTTTGTATGAAAGTCTGGAGGCCAGGTTATAAATCTGTTCACACATCCTGTATTCTTAGAAGTGGTTAAACCCTAGCTTTGAGCATCAGTTGTCACCCATGAAATTGGGATGGTTACAGTCAGACTTCAAATGTAAGGATATGTAACTCTTTCTTAAGCTGGAACTGCTAATTTTGACCTAATAGCCACTCATCGACAGGCTAATGGGCCAAGTGTAAGACATGTTTCCTTGCATACCACTTCAGAACAGAAACTCAAATTGTCTCTATTTTCCCAGTGGCTGGTTTGCAGAAACCCTCTTATAATTCTTAAATCAGAGCACATGTATTGTTCCAATCACTTTATATGAATGGAGTGTCCTTATATTGGATAGGAGGGAGTGAAAATCTCTGTTTTAGACTGTGTTTTTCATAGCGAGATTTTAAGGCAAATATGCTACTGTGTATCAGATAAAGAGCAAAGAAGAAACATCATACAAAAGGGAACTTGCCTGAACTTGCTGTCCTTTTGATGCTTTAATGCCCACTAGATATCTGGTGTGTTTCTTTCTGGTGTTTGTCATTCCACTCCTTGAAAGTTTCAACTTGAAGAAATGGGCAGCATTACCAATAATGAATCCTGTGTAAGATCTCATCTGAAAGCTCCAGCACACATTAGAGAAGCATGCGTGTTGTTCTCTTAGCCTTCTGACATATTCCTGACATCAACACTGATACAGTATTTGTAAGAATGACGAACTTTCTACATGTATCCCATCTCTTATGGGAGCTTAAGATGAGGCAGATAATTCAGATGTGTGAGGCTGTAATTCAAGACTACAGTCCTAGCAGACTAACAGATCTTCTCTTAAGCATTTGTGTATCTGGTGGCTGAAATTAGACTTTCAATCTCAAGAGGTCACTCTTGTGACATTGTGATCTCTAGTCCTTGAAAACATACATACTAATAAATAAGCAGGTTTTTTTTAACTTGCCATAAGACTTTTTCTTATAATCTTGTATGAATTCCTGGTGCACTAGAGCACAAACTTAGATGGATTTAAAGGTGAGTTTAGGCTGAGAGTAAGGAAATTTTGATCTTCTGTTTGACTGCAGTGTCTGTTTCCCTAGCCACTAGCTATGCTGGCTGAGATGATGGATGGCTACAGGTTGCCCACCACAGGATGACAAAAAATTTTGGAGCCAGTTTGGTATAATGGTTGAGCATTGGACATGGACTCTGGAAATCAGGCTTCGGTTCCTTGCTTGGCCACAGAAACTCACTGGGTGGCCTTAAGCGAGTTTCCCACTCTCAGCCCCAAAAGATCCCATGATAGGTTTGCCTTAGGGTCACCAAAAGTCCAAAACAACTTGAAGGCACACAACAACATAAGTAGCTATTGGTGATTATGCTTGTTTGCGTCCTTCACAAGTTCTGTGGCCACTTGTGGTTTTTAAGCCATTTGTGCTTAATATGAAGCACCTGCTTGAACAATGAAGTGCTAATCCTGGTAGAAACAAAAGGGTGTCAGGCTGTGGAAACAGGTGGGATGTTGCCCTGTCCTGACTTAGAGACTGTAAGTGTGGACTTGGGTATGGGAAACCCTGTTTCATTGCCTCCTCCAGTGTAAAATACTTGGATAGATTATTATATTTCTGCCTAATTTCTAGATCCGAACATTAATACTTAAAATGCTTCCTTGAGTTTCTTAGAGACAAGGCAGAGTAGAGTACAGACACCAATGATATACTGTCCCTTATGTAGCTTTAAAATGCAGATCAAAATGCCAAAAATATTCTACTGGCAAGATAAATTATCTCAGTGTGATGGGGAAATTTTTTTAAAAATAGAAGACATTTAAAAAATCAGCATGGATAAATCATAGAATCATAGAGTTGGAAGAGACCCCAAGTCTAATTCCCTGCCTTTGCAAGCATCTACCACTAAAGCATCTCTGAAAGCTGGATAGCCAATCTCCCTTCAAAAAACTTCACTGAAGGAGAGACAGACATCTTCAAGGAAGTCTATCTACCATCAAACATCTATTACCATCAGGAAGCTCTTCCTCATGTTTAGGTGGAATCATATTTCTTGTAATTTGAATCCATTAGTTTGGCTCCTGTGCTCTGGAACAGTAGAAAACAAGCTTACTCCATCTTCCACTTGACAGACTTGTAGTTATTTGAAGATGGCTATCGTATGGCTTGCAGACCATTTAGCATCTTAATAACCCTCTTTTGGACACATTCCAGCTCAACCACAATGAGACCATGCTCTTATGAAGGTGATCGCCTATGTGTCTCTTAAAGCCTAATTCCATTTTGAAGTCTGTTCAGTGACACAAAAAGTTCTTCCATTATTCAGTTTCCTCTGACTGATTTCTGGATTGAAAGGTGGTGCTGAGTATTTGATTGTAGCCTCCAAGGAAATATTCCTTATCTAATCCCAGTGGCTCAGAAATGAAATAATCAGTTATAGCGACCAACAAGATAGCTTGAAAATGCTGGTGTAGCACACAAAATAGTCCCATTACATATGCCTTATCGTATTATGTACATCCAAACCAATCCTAAGTTGTTTGTGCCTGGCTGCAATCATACGCATGTTTGTCCACACAGGTACTTTTATATTGCTTGTGCAATTATTGCTCATCTTTACCTTGTATGAATTATGAAAAGGTGTATTCCTCTTTCCATTTTATGGGAATACTGTGAATATTATGGGAGTTCATTCAGACACGACTTAAAATAATCTGCTTTCTAGACAGAAAAGTGCAGATAAAGAGGGTGGGAAGTTTGCTTTTTAGTTGCTCCTGGTCCTCTTATGAATTCTCATCATTTCTTCCTCCTGCTGCTGCCTGCTCCCCTATTGCAAGCAATTTTCAACCCACGCAGCCTGCTGTATCCATGAATATATACAGTATCTTGTATGATAAGCTGCAGGAACTGCATTCATTGAAGTCCTTGTGTGACTGGGAGGTGTGTTCCCAGACAAAGAGTGTTTTCTTTTTCCACACAGCATTTGGTACAAGGTCACAGACAGATACTGAGGTCACTGTGCCCAAATATATAGTATAAATCTATTTTACAAAACCTAATCATCAGAATCTACTTTATGATGCCTAATGTAAGAGAGATATTTTAGGAAAAGAAAAGGTGGGTGGAATTTTGACTTATGGATCAGTACAAAAGAAAAATACTTGAAAATCATCATCAGAGAAGTGTCATATCCAAAGGATGTTGCTGTAACATTTCATCATCAGTATATTTAAACTTCTTTTTTCCTTTATTAGAAAATCAGTGTTTTATTTCCACATGCCCAGCATACTTACTTAAAGGTACCCCTACTTTCAGATAAAGGAAAGGGACATTTAAAACATGGTGTATAGTATCCCAACTCAGCCAAATTATTTTGGCACAAGAGGCAGGAAATCCCAGAAGTGCTTTTTACCTTTCTCAGGTAGAATACAGTAACAATAAATTAAAAAGCTATTTGTTTCCCTCTAAGGGCCTAAATACTGTAAAGGTACTACATCCCATCTGATCTTGAAAGCTCAGCTGAGTTAGCCCAGTTTAACTTCTTGGATGGGAATTCAATTATACCAGGTGCTGTAGACTATTTTTTAGAGGAAGGGACTGGCAAAGCCACCTCTGAATATTCCTTGCCTAAGAAAACTCTATGAAATTCATGGGGTCACCATTTCGTGATAGGCAACTTGAAGGCACATACATGCATCCACATGCATGCATGCACACACACTTACATCCTGCTGCCTAAAAAGGACCTTTCTTTCTCTCCAATGATAGGGCTAGCCCTGTAAAGGGAACCCCTAGGCCACAATTTTTAATGGAAGGAATACACTGTCATTGATCACTTTGGCAGACATTTTTTGACTTCTACTTGTATAGTGAGGGAGAAAACATCTATGCTCTGTAGGTAGTGTTAGTTAGTGGCCGGCTTCTCCTTTTCAGCAGTAAGAAATTAACACCAACCTTACTGATAACATCTGCTCATTTTAAGGGTCTTTTCTTCTTTTTACCTCTACAGGAGCAATACTTGGTGTTATACTTAACCAGTGAACAGCTTTAAATTACTGTATGCTACATGAAAACTGAAGCCCTACCCACAGACCTAGGGGCTCAACAGACAGGCAGAAAGGGGTAGTGAGATGCCACTCCTTTCTGCCCCCGATGGAGGCCACAGCAACCAAATGGTGCGGCCTCCAGGAGGGCACAGACACGGCACCATTGGCATGGCACGGTGTTGTTTGGGCACTTCACCACATAGATGTCATTGTTACGTGCCCCATCTATATGGGGACACACCAAGATGGCACCAGTAGCACATGGTAGAGCTTGGGAGCATGCAGATGCTCCACTCTCCCAAGCCCTAAAATCAGCCCCAGGCTGGCATATAGCACCAGTCTGTAGCAGGCCTTACTGAGAATCAGAAAATAACACAGTTAGAAGAGGGCCATCCAGTCCAACCCCCTGCCATGTAGGAATACATAATCAAAACAGTCCTGACAGATGGCCTCTGTTCAAAAGCCAAAGGAGAGACCACCACTCTCTGAGGCAGCATAGTCCACTGTCGAACAGCTTTTTTCTGTCAGGAAGTTCTTCCTAATGTTTAGGTAGCTTGTATTTTCCTGTAGCTTGTATGCATTGCCCCATGTACTAGTCTCTGGAGCAGCAGAGTAGAAATCTCCTCCATCTTCAATATGACATCTCTTCAAATATTTAAACATACCTATCATGTCACTCCTTAACCTTCTCTTCCCCAGGCTAAACATACCCAGCTCCCTAGCCTGCTCCTCACAGGGATGGTTTCCAGACCTTTCACCATTTTAGTTACCTTTCTCTTGTAACAGAAATTTCAGGAAACTTAGATTTCTAGGATTGGCAGAACAATAAAATGGCAAGAGGACCTAGTAATTGAAAATCCATAAGTTTATTTCCAGTTGTCGACAGAGGAAAACAATGAACTCAGTGGAATTCAAGTTCCAAAAAGCTGAGGCCCCGAACAAGACAAAATGGCTCTTTTTATATTATTCAAGACAAAGAAGTTTCTTCAATACACCTGATTGGCTAATTACAATTTAAACATACAGAATGCTTACAATCAGAACAGAAATACATGCATACATTTAAACTGCATCATCACTCCTTACCCCTCCTGTAGGAATTCAGTGGAATTCCCTCCTAACCTTGCTTCTGAATGTCCTTATCTCAGTAGTTTATGTTATGTCTTTTTACTGGTGCCAGCTTCCATTCAGGTCAAGATGCACTCACTATTCCTTTGCTCTAGTTTTTCTAAACTCCAAACCTTTATTTCAAAAACCATCTCTCTAGCTGACAAAGGTGACTCCATCTTTCTATAGCTTTTTATTTCAAAAAGGAATTTTCCACCACACTCTAAACATGTTCCAGCTTGCCAACATCATCCTCCTTGAATTGTGGTGCCCAGAACCAGATGCAGTATTCAAGATGAGGTCAGACCAAAGTAGAATAGAGTGATGCTATTACTTCCAGCAATCTAGATACTATACTTCTACTGACGCTCAGTATAGCCAAATCAAACATGCACTGGTATTCAAAATATGGCCAGTGTTCTGGTTTTGTGATTTGTATTGTCAAATAAAAAATAACAGAGTAAAGTCTGGATTTGCATTTCTTTGAATGTGATTTGTTTGTTGTTGGAAAATTGCAGTGTTTTAATCTTGCCTGTTCTTGTGTTGTTTCTTGCTGATTTTGGCAGTGTTAAAATGTGATATTTCATAAGCTGCCAGCTCTGTTATTAACTACATTTGTCTGAAATCCTGTTTAAGTCCTAACTAGACTAAACCCATTGAATCCATTGGATTTAGCTATGCATTGACTCATTATGAGTTATGTGTTTACTCATTATGTGTTGAGAAATCCCAGAGATGCAAGCAGGTTTCAGGAAAGAAACATTAGAGACCACATTGCAAACAAATGATTACTATTGGAGTGCACCAAGGAATTTCAAAAGAAAATCATCATGTGTTTTATTGCCTATAGCAAAGCATTTGCTGCATGGATCACAAAAAGTTGTGGGACACTCTTAAAGACATGGGAGTGCCAACATATCTGATAGTCCTGATGAGAAATTTGTACTTAGAACAAGAGGCTACTGTTAGAACAGAATATGGAGAAACATAATGGCTCCCATTTGGCAAAGATGCCAGGCAAGACTGCATATTATCACCCTATTTGTTCAACTTGTATACAGAAAATATAAGAAGAGCAAGTGTAGGCTCAGAAGAAGGATGAATGAAGATAGAAGGAACATCAACAGTCTGAGATATGTGCATGACACCATACTATTAGTGGAAAACGTCATAGATTTGGAACAATTACTAAGGAAGGTCAAAGAAATAAGTGCAAAGGCAGGCTTATTGTTGAACACAAAGAAAACAAAAATAATGACAATGGAAGATCTATAAATATTCAACCTAAATAATGAAAAAATTGAAATAGTGAAAGAGTTCCCATACCTTGGATCCAACATTGATAAGAACAGAGACTGCAGTCAAGAAATCTCTGGCTTTGCTTCGCGAACGAAGATTCAGGAAGGACTCATCCCGCGCTTTGTACAAGCGCGTTGGTGATTAAAAAGGCCAATTCGGGATAAACAGGTCCGGTTGCAGAAAGCACAGCAGAAAGTCTCCTTGGGTGATGTTTCCAGGTTGCGGTTCTTTCTGCGTTGTCGTTTCTCTTCGAGGCTCGTTCGGCGTGAGCTTTCGAAGAAGGCTGCAGCGTCATGGATAGTGCGTCTCCATGCTTCCCGATGCGAGGCCAGGGAAGACCATTGTTGGTGATCTATCTGGCCAAGCCTGAGATGTTGTTTCAGGGAGTCCTTGTATCTCTTCTTTGGGGCGCCCCTCTTATGCTGATCCGTGGCGAGTTCACCGTAGAATACTATTTTGGGGAGACGATGGTCCTTCATCCTAGAAACGTGTCCTGCCCAGCGCAGCTGCGTCCTCAATAGCATGGCCTCAATGCTGGTGATCCCTGCTTGCTCAAGGACAGCAACATTTGTCACATAGTCAGTCCAGTGTATATTTAGAATTGTGCGTAAACAGCGCTGATGAAAGCGTTCAAGGAGTCGTAGGTGCTGGCGATAGCTGACCCATGTTTCAGACCCGTAGAGGAGAATAGACAGTGCAATGGCTCTACACACACTGATTTTTGTGCTTCGTCTCAAGTGTTTGTTACTCCAGAATCTTTTGTGAAGCCTTCCGAATGCGCTATATGCCTTTGCCAGTCTGTGATCGATCTCTTTATCAATCTTGGCGTCTGAGGAGATGATGCTTCCCAGGTAGGTGAACTGCTGGACGGACTTAAGCACAGATGTGCCTACGGTGATGTGGGGATGGTAGTGTTCTTCCTGTGGTGCAGGCTGGTAGAGAATTTCCGTTTTCTTCAGACTGATTTCCAGCCCAAAGAGCTCTGCAGCTGTTGCAAAACAAGATGTTAGGCATTGCAGAGCTGCTTCCGTATGGGCAACGAGGGCAGCATCATCAGCAAAAAGCAGCTCACGGACTAGATAGTTTAGAGTCTTAGTGCGGGCTCTCATGCAGCTTAAGTTAAACAGGCTACCACCTGTACGGTAGCGTATATAAATGCCGTCTTCTTCTTTGAGATCTGCCGTAGCCCTTTGGAGCATCATGCTGAAGAAGATTGTAAATAAAGTTGGAGCAAGAACACAACCTTGTTTTACTCCATTAGTTATTAGAAAGGGCTCCGAGAGAGCATCGCCATATCTGACTTGACCTTGCTGGCCTTCATGTAGCAGGATGGTCATTTGGAGGAATTTGGGGGGGCATCCTAGTCGTTCAAGGAACTGCCACAGACGTTTTCTACTCACAGTGTCGAAGGCTTTGGTGAGGTCGACAAATGTTACATAGAGTCCTTTGTTCTGCTCTCTACATTTCTCTTGCAGTTGTCTAAGGGCAAATACCATGTCTGTAGTGCTCCTATTAGCTCTGAAGCCACATTGGCTTTCGGGGAGAAGTTCTTCTGCAATGGCAGGAACTAATCTGTTCAGCAGTATCCTTGTGAGGATTTTTCCAGCAATGGAGAGCAGTGTTATACCTCGGTAGTTCGAGCAATCCGATTTTGCTCCTTTTGTCTTGTACAGGGTTATGATGACTGCATCTTGGAAATCTGATGGCAGTTCGCCTTTTTCCCAGCAACTCACAAGGAGTTCGTGGAGTTTAGCATGGAGTACATGACCTCCATGTTTCCAAGCTTCAGGTGGAATTCCATCACTCCCGGCAGCCTTGCCGTTTTTCATCTGCAGTATGGCCTTAACGGTTTCTTCCAAAGTGGGAGCTATGTCCAATTCTTTCTTCATCGGTTGTTGTGTCATCTGTTGAATAGCTGAATCTTGGACTACTCGGTTGGCACTAAAGAGGCTTTGGAAGTGTTCAGCCCATCGGTCCAGAATGGAAGCTTTATCTGTGATTAGTGTTTGACCATCTGAACTGTATAGGGAGCTTTGGGTCTGATATGTAGGTCCAAACACTGGAAAGATGTTTTTCAGTTTTGGGTTTGCCAGACCAATAGAGTGTTTAGCCGGCACCGTGTTCTTTGAGGCTGCCTTCCTTGTGGAGACGAACTTCACTAAGAGCAGCAATGTCAATGTTAAGTCGTGACAATTCATGGGCTATTAGAGCAGAACGACGCTCAGGATGTCCACTGTCTGCAGAATCTTGCATGGTTCTGATGTTCCAGCATGCAAGCGTTAGTCTGTTTGCACCTTTGGAGGCTGGTGTGTGCCTTTGTCTCTTTGTCTTTGTTTGACCGCATCAGAAGATTCCCGTTGGCCGCGGCTAGCCAACCAGGTTGTTGGGGATGAGCTTTCTTTAGGCCACCTTTTCTAGGCCCCTCCCCATAAGGAGCAAGCAGTGCTCTCCTTAAAAAAGGCTGCTTGGTCATTCAGGATGCTGCCGAACAAGACTATCATCCCCAGTCAGTCTCGGGCGACCAAAGTCCTGAACTGCCTGCATGCAGGGTTGGGTCTGCGGCTTCCAGTGCATCTTTACACCTGCCGTTTTGTCCCTCGCCTATCGCTACAGGGCTTTTTCGGAGATTGGATGTGTCCTTCGAGCCTATGCAATGGATTTTTCTGGTGGAGCGCAGCGTGCACAGAACTGGCCTCACCCTTTAAACCAGAGGTTCGTCTGCTGAGGCCTTGACAAGCATGGACAGTGGCAGCGAGGTCCTCAGGTCGTAGGTTTGATTAGAGTTTCCTTCTCTGAGATGGTTGACCTTGCAGGGTTAGACGAGCACCATCTGCCTGGGTTTGGGATTAGAGTTTTCCTTCTCCTAGGATGATTGCCATAAGGCTAGAGCGCACATCCAGCCCTTTGGCGCTCTTGGTCAGACCCTTCGGTTGTGACCTGTCTGGCATGGGAGGCCCTGCCGGTGGCTATTATACCACCACCAGCATAGCTCACAGCTTCATTAGGGTACGCAAGCCTCTCCCCCACGACAAGGGGGTGTCAATGGAGAGGAGTCAAGAAATAAAAAAACTAGAAATGGGGAGGGCAACCATGAGAAGAACTAGATAAGATCCTAAAGTGTAAAGATATACAGTAGGTCCTTATCCAGGGGGGTTCTATTTCACCCCCACCCCATCGGTGGCAAAAACTGCATTCAGTGGTGATGCACATGTGGCCGCTCTCCTGGGACCACATGCATGCACTGCCATTGAAGTCAGTGGGGCTTGCCATCTGCAGATGCTCAAATTCATGGATGGCAAGCCCATGGTTGGGGCAGGCATATATACAACTGAGAACTAAAGTCAGACTCATCCATGCCATTGTATTCCCCATTACCATGTACAGATATGAGATCTAGACAGTGAAGAAAACCAACAGAAAGAAAATCAGCTCCTTTGAGATGTGCTGCTGGAGAATAGTGCTGAGGATACCATGGACAGCCAAAAACACAAGCTAACAGGTCTTTAATCAGATCAAGCCTGAAGCCTGGAAGCCAAGATGGTGAAACAAAGGCTTTTGTCCTTGGCCACAGCATGAGAAGGGAAGACTTACTAGAAAAGGCAATAATGCTCTTACTAGAAAAGGCAATAATGCTAAGGAGGTAGAAGACAGCCGAGAGAGGAAGCCTGCACACCAGATGTATGGACTGAATCTGGGAGGTCACAGGCCTGAGTTTATAGAACCTAAGCAGAGCAGTAGAGGACAGGGGTGTTAGGAGATATTTCATCCACAGAGTCGCCATGAGTCAGGGATGAATCAAGGACAGTTAACACACACATGACTCACAATTCAACCATTAATTGAATGGATCTACTCTAGTTGGGACTAACAAACAGGATGCCAGCCATTGTACATCATCTGTCATCTGCTGTAACATATAGTATCACATGCCAACTATAAAAATACTCTCAGATAATAAACAATATTGTATGCCAGCCAGCAAGTGCAGTTAAATATGAAAAGAGCTAATGAAGAAACTAATTGTGACAGCAATTGTGACAACAAATGTAACATTGTAAACAGTAAGAATCTCTGCAGTGAGATTCTATCATTTCAGTTTAGGGAGAGGGGACTGTACTTGCAATTAAGCATGTAAAATTCTAACAATATTCTCAGAAGGAAGTCATCTAGTTTAATCTGATTTTATGGCACCACCTTCTGGCCATACTGTAGAATTACTCTGATTTAACAAAATTAATGATAGTGCACTTCTGTCTAAATCAGGCGGTAATATGACAGACATTCAAGTTCCTAATTCATACATTAGCTGGCAATGTGGTTGTTACCTGGAAAACTGCTTCAGTATGATATAGGTACCAATTCCTATTTGTAACATATGCAAGCAGCATTTGCATGGTTTGCTCCTTCCACCAGCATCACATCATCATGTGTTCTAGGTAGCATAGATAGAGAACTAACCAAAGTGTGGACATACTACTTTATTGGCTTGCAACTCCCATAGTCCCCCAGCCAGCGTGGCCAACTGTTTGTGCTACTGCAGCTATAGTAGAACAGTGTACATAGCAAACCTAATTGTATTCTCCCACCATTTATGTAATTTGTACAAAATGTCCAGTAGACCTAGAATAATGCCTTCACCACCAGTGTGCTAATATTATTGCAGATACTGAAAGGGGACAACCAGTGTGATGTAGTGATTTGAGCATTGGACTATGACTCTGGAGACCAGGGTTCGAATCCCAGCTTGGCTATGGAAAGCCACTGGGTGACCTTGGGTAAGTCAAACTCTCTCATCCTCAGAAGAAGACAAAGGCAAACTTCCTGAATAAATCTTGCCTAGAAAACCCCATGATAGGATCACCTTAGGGCCAGCATAAGTTGGAAATGTCTTGAGACACACGAGAAATGAAGTGGGGTTAGGACTGTGCCTGTAGATATAAATTATGTGGTTTGTGGGTGAGTGCTCTGCCATTTGCCAAGATTTTCATACTTATGGTAGCTTAGGCCCAGTTCTATGCACTCTGCGTGCTGAATGAAAGGGTTAAGGCATTATGTATCAATGAGGTATTATTGGTTATGCTGCTGAGTTTGATTATGAACTCCATCCATCATTAGATTGTTAGGTAACAAAGAAATAGAACCCAACTGGTATTAAGTAAATAGGAGCAGACTTTGCAAATAAGAGTACATCCATAAGAACATAAAAACAGTCCCACTGGATCAGACCAAAGATCAATCTAATCAAATGTTCTGTTTCCAGAGTGATCAAGCAGATACCTGTGGAAAGCCCACAAGGAGGACTTGCAAGCAACAGCTGCTTCTGCTATTGTTCCCCAGAAATTAATATTTTGATGTCTCTGATTCTGAAGATATCCTGTACCCAGGACAACTAGTAGTCATTGAACTAGTCTCCCCCCCCCCCCCCGGTGTCTCAAAAATGCTACAACATCCCTTCGCATACTGATTTTCCAGTCTAACTCAGTTATTATTTGAATCAACGACACTGTAACCTTATCTCATGGAGTTTTGTCCAGACCCCTGTTTGTTTTGATTTTCCTTTTCTGCACCAGTTCCAGCTTTACAATATCCACATTTGCTATTTTAGTGTCCATTTACTCAGTTCAGAGAGATCCATCTAGAGTTTTTGTAAACTATCCTTTCACATGTTTCCTTTCACATTGTTTCCAACTCATAGCAACCCTAAGGTGAGCCTATTACAGTGTGTTCTAGGTGAATTTCTTAAGAAGGTGCTTGCTATTGACATCATCTTGAGGCTGATAGACGATGTCCTGCCCAAGGTCAGCCAGTGGGTTTTTAGACCCAAATAGGGATTTGAACCCTGTTCTCCAAAGTCATACTCCAAGGCTAAAACCACTGCACCATGTTTGCTCTTTTATAATACCTTCAATACCCTGGGCACTCTATCTAACACCATATTATATACCAAAACATTAAAAAGCAGCAGTCCCAAAAATGTCCTTGATGGATCTAACTTTTTGTATCCTTCCATTTTAAATCATGTCCATTTATTACTACTGTACTCTCAAGTTCTTGAAAGGGGTCACTTCTCCTATCCTTTAATTTCTAAATTTTATTCTGAATTTATTCAGTTGCCTTGAGCTACCATTAAAAGTAAACAAGTTACATGTGGCAAAACTGTTATGAAAGTAAAGCTTGATTCTCCAAAGAAATTGAGATTGCCTTCCAGTGCTCTTTTATTTCTGCCATATAAATGAAACTTTATCAATAACTGTTCCAGGAAAAATTCATTGCTGTGCTTGAAAACACTGTTGCAATGGAAGCAAAATTTCTACTTTCCCCTGTAACACTGGCTGTTTTGTGTTTCACTGGGACATAATAGGGAATGCATTGTGTCCCTACCACAACACTTGGGTCGCAGCAAGAAACAAATCTCTCTTCATCCATCCACTCATCCATCCAAGCTTTTCTATTTGAAGAAGTCTACAGTCATATAAATATGCCAAAATTAAATCTCACCATTAGGTTAATATCTGTTAGCTTTGTTCTGTAACTACATGACCTAGGATGGCTATAGGAAAGAGAAAAAAGCCTTATAAAATCTATGTTTCTTCCTCCCCACTCTCCAAATAAATTATTTGCCGTTAAGTATCTAAATTACTTGTTTCATTTCCTTTGAACCTTTATTGTCTCATTGTAGATAAGCTGAACATGGATGCATTTAGAAGTCAAGAATATGCTTTTATGATAAAATAAGTTTCCATTTTTAAAAATGCAATTAAAGGTTGCTAAACTGTCACTGAGTGTTTGGCTTATTTGTCAATTGTTTTTTCTCTGCCATAGAACATGACAAATTGAAGGATTGTGCATTGACTACTGTCAGGTTTAAGTGGGTGACAGGATCATTGGCAAATATAAATGAGCAAAAGAACTGTGTGTTTATGAATTGTCTATATAGTAGAATCCTGTCTTTTGGCTCTGAGAATCTGGCTTACTACCTGACACCAACGATTAATAGCTAACAGCAAAACATGATGAAAAAGAAGAAGATAATACCCATTTTCATACAAGCCCTTTGGAAATTAGGTTGCTTTATTTCCACATGAGATTCTATTATTGCTTCCTGTTTCCAAACGTTAACAAGGGTACTTTTACACAGCTAGCATAGATCTCCAACCCCCCCACCCCACCCTACACACATACCCAGGTATTTTGGAACACATAGCACATGGTGGTATCAGCATGACATGTACATAGTTAAAATGATGGCATATATCATGGTATCTAGAACTCTCATTATGGTAATGACACTCTTTTTCTTTCCCATCCTTTCTTTTAGACAATTCTTCTTCTCTTCTAGAAGATGAAGAGCTAGGTATGGAAGGCAGCAGCTGGCACCTGAACAGCACATCCATTAATGGCCACATTGAAACTTCAACAACAGCTCGTTTTCCTAGCTGGGTAACTTTTGATGATGACGAAGTCAGGTGCATTTCTCCACCAACTTTATCCCCTGTGAAACCAGACCCACCACCATTTCCAACATCAACACTACCACCACAACCAGCAACAACAACACCAACAACACAGATCATAGATGTGAACTCTAGTACTCTCTCCTTGTCCTTTAAAAAAAGAGAGCGCCCCAGAAGCACACTGGGTGACATCTCTAAAGTTCAAAAACTAGATCTTTCCTCCATAAGCAGGTTGCCTTCAGTTGTTGGGACACCCCCTTGGAGTGCTACTAATCCTTTCCTTGATGATTCTCTGAGGGATGTTCAACCTTCCCCTATCAACCCATTCAGTTCTTTCTTTGAAGAGCGGGACAGACATTGCCAAACCTGTCCTGCTTCAGACATCTCTGGTAGAAACAACAGAGATTCCCTTATTATCCTCCATCAAGAGCCTGACACCATCAGCTTCAATGAGTCAAGTAAGCATCTCAGGCACAGAAATGCTGTTGAGCAACTGAAACAGCTTCACATTGGAGACCCTGATCAGCTCAGCAGCCCTATTCTACCTGATGATGACCCTAGTATACCAACTGAGCTGGACAGTACCTTGTTCACTCTGGGACCATCTCAACAAAAAGATGGCTGGCCGATGATGTTGAGGATACCAGAAAAGAAGAATATCATGTCTTCTAGGCACTGGGGCCCAATTTATGTCAAATTGACTGAGAAAAGGTGTTTGCAGCTCTTTTATGAGAAAGGACTGGAGAAGCCTTTCAAGGAATTCAAACTGGATATCAATCATGAGATTTCAGAACCCAAGCTCCAGAATTATGATGAGAATGGAAGGATACACAGTGTGAGAATAGATCGAACTACGTACAAGGAGAAAAAGAAGTACCAGCCAAAACCATCTGTCTTACACACAGCAGAGAGAGAACAGGTTATTAAGTTAGGCACCACCAATTATGAAGACTTCCTCAGCTTCATCAGAGCAGTCCAGGATGCACTGATGGATTTGCCCGCTTCATCAACAGACCTGAGCACTGTGGGATTAAACTACCAAGAGGAGGAGATTACAGTGGATGTAAAGGATGAGTTCTATGGCACTTTGGCCAAAGGAGACAACAGGATTTTGCAGCATAATGTGTTGACACGAGTGCATATTCTCACTTTTCTTTCTGGCCTGGCAGAATGCAGGCTGGGTCTCAATGACATCCTTGTCAAAGGGAATGAAATTGTTTCCCGGCAGGACATCATGCCTACCACCACCACCAAGTGGATTAAGATGTATGATTGCCATTTTCATTCATGTGTGGATGAGGAGGCATTTGCGACTGCCCATGTCATTCAGTTCAATCCCTTGGATGCCTGCAAGTTTGAACTGATGCGCTTTAGGACTGTATTTTCTGAGAAGACATTGCCTTTTACATTGAGGGTGGCAGCTAGTATCAATGGTGCTGAAGTGGAGCTTCAGAGCTGGTTGATGATGTCACCAGGGTTCTCCTCCAACAGAGACCCTCTAAATCAGGTCCCCTGTGAAAATGTGATGGTCCGCTATCCTGTGCCTCAGGAGTGGGTGAAAAACTTCCGTAGAGATAGTGTTCTTGGGGAAAAGTCATTGAAAGCCAAGGTAAACAAAAGTGCTAGCTTTGGATCCACCAGTGTTTCTGGTTCTGAGCCAGTAATGAGAGTAACACTAGGAACAGCCAAATATGAGCATGCCTTCAATTCCATTGTGTGGAGAATAAATCGACTGCCTGACAAAAACTCTGGTGAGTATTGCTCATTGGACCTGATAATCTTTCCATAAATTGCTGGAGCATGTTGTTACAAGGTTCAAACTGTGCCTAGGTAAAGTAAAACTCTGTTCTGAACATCTGAAATGTGGCAACAGTAATGGTGATAATGTAACCATCCCTGGATTGACAGAACATTCAATCAGATGATGCCTTACTGTTTCTACCAGTTCCTCATATTATTTAAAAATAATCATATGTCTTTCAGATTTGCAGACAGAGATGTGACTAATGAAAGGCTCAAAGGGAGTATGGAACAGGAATTAACCAGTGTCGCTTAGATATTTAAAATTCTAGGACATTTAAAGCCTGGGGAGCTTTTTTTTTTCTTTTCATTTTTTAAGGGAAAAATAATATTTTGGAAAAATTGAAGTAATACTTATTTTCAAATCAAGCCTAAACTTTTTTTTAACTGCTTTAGAATAACAATGGTGGAAGAGACCACAAGGTCTTTACCGTGCAGGAACACACAATCAAAGCACTCCCAACAGATGGCCATCTAGCCTCCGTTTAAAAAATTCCAAAGGAGACTCCACTACTCTCCTAGGCAATATGTTTCACTGTTTCATAGATCCTACCATAAGGAAGTTCTCCCTAATGTGTAGGCGGAATCTCTTTTCCTGTAGTGTGAATCCATTGCTCCTGGTCCTAGTCTCTGTAGCAGCAGAAAACAAGTTTGCTCCTTCTTTCGTATGACATCCTGTGAAATATTTAAACATGGCTATCATGTCACCTCTTATCCTTTCCCAGTTCCCTAAGCTGTTCCTCATAGGGCATGGTTTCCAGACCTTTTTGGTCACTCTCCTCTGGACACGCTCCAGCTTGTCAATATCCCTCTTGAATTGTGGTGCCCAGAACTGGACACAGTATTCAAAGTGAGGTCTGACCACAGCAGATCAGAGTGGCACCATTACTTCCTTTGATCTAGACACTATATCCCTGTTGATGCAACCTAGAATCACATTGGCTTTTCTAACTGCCACATCATACTGCTGACTCATGTTCAACTTTTGGACCACTAAGACTTGGATCCCTTTTGCTTGCCCTGCTTCAACACATCCTATATCTTTGCATTTCATTTTTACTGCCCAAAAGTAACTTACATTTCTCCCTGTTAAAATTCATTTTTAGTTTTGGACCAGCTTTTCTAATCTGTTAAAGGAATTTTTAATTCTGATCCTGTTCTCTGGGGTATTGGTTACCCCTCCTAATTTGGTGTCATTTGCAAATTTCATCAGCTTACCCTCTATCATTCAATAGCAATAGCAAGTACATTTCTATACTTCTTATCAGTGAACTAGCACTCCCTAAGCAGTTTACAATGTATAAGCCACTTGCCCCCAACCATCTGTGTACTCATTTTAGCGACCTATGGAAGGATGCAAGGCTGAGTAGACCCTGGAGCCTTGCGGGATTGAACTCACAACCTTGTGGCTATGAGTAGCTGGAGTACCAGCATTTAACCACTCTGCCACCAGGGCTCCTTCAGGCCACTGATAAAGATGTTGAATAGCACTGGGCCCAGGACAGTACTCTTGTGGCATCCCACTGGTCACTTCTCTCCAAGATACAGAGGAGTCATTGCTGAGCGCCTTTTGTGTTCGACTGGTTAACCAATTACAAATCCAGATGATGCAACACCGAAGGAGCGCCATACGCCGCACTGCCACTGCTATGACACCTTTGGAGGGCACAAAAATGAGCCACTTTTTGCAGCTCCTGTTTGTGCCCTCCAGAGGCCGGATTGGAGCTGCAGCATCAGATTGCCGTGGTCCCAATCCAGTCAGGAAAGGGGCAGCTGCAGGCCTGTATAGCCCCTGAATTTAATTGCACAATTGGGTGCTTTGCTATAAAAATGGAAAGTGCTGAATAAACTGGTTTACAGGGCAATTCTCTCCATGATTACATAGAAGCAAGGCTCATTGTATTTGTAAATGTGCACAGGTTTGTAGCCATAACCTGATTAATGTGGACTTCTGGCTT
The DNA here is from genome assembly GCF_019175285.1 of Sceloporus undulatus. Taxonomy (NCBI): domain Eukaryota; kingdom Metazoa; phylum Chordata; class Lepidosauria; order Squamata; family Phrynosomatidae; genus Sceloporus; species Sceloporus undulatus. The sequence goes on along the minus strand of NC_056522.1, from coordinate 345,254,692 downwards.
CTTATAAAATTGACCCAATTGGGGTCTTGCTGGATTTATTTTGTGATTATGCATAAAAGCACCAGTTGTGCCTTGCTAAACATAAGGCAAGTGTTGTTAATTGTGCAGCTGCCTTTTGTTGTGTTTGAGGAACAGCTGTTTTTGTATGTCAGAAAGCTAGCCCTACCAACAACAACAAAAAACAGACACTCCCTCCACTATGTTGGGCCAATTTGGAGCTGTAAGATCAAAACAGAGAAATTGGATTACACGAGAAACATTGCTGGGATTGTTCCAAGAACAGCTTGGTAAATTCTCTTGCATTCCCTTGATTCATAAACAGCAAGTGCTGGCTGATATAATAAGCCTTGTTTACAGGTTGTTAGGAGTCTCAGTCCCAACTGGACATGATTCAGTGGTTCTGTACAAGAGTTGGGGTGAGTGGATGGGGGTGTTTTGGTTTTTTTTAAAAAAACTTAAGCAACAGGCAAGCAGAACAATAAGTGTTAAGAAAGCATTGATTAATAGAATATGTTTCAGCCTTGACTGTGAGAGAACCAATGCATGCCGAATGAGAATATGATTTAAATCACAGCTTGGGCTCTCAACACTAGAAATCTGGCCCATAGTCACCATCAGGCAATACTGAACATCTCTTTTTCTCAAAGTGCATTACACTGAGCACCAGAATCTAAAAAGTGAGGTACTTTTAAAGCACATATCCTATAATGTTAATTAATTACTTAAAAAACTATATATACAAGATTTATAGTTTACGCTAAATCATATATTTTGATGTAGGAAGAGGAGGACTCTACTCTTTGAATGAAGGTGTTTGGGATTAAAATTTTTAGAATATGTTCTGATTGGTTCTGCTGTTGCTTGCACATCCTAACAACCATATTCATCCTTCATTTGCTGTATACATGATAGGAATACTTATCAAATTTGCAGATGACACCAAATTAGGAGGAATAGCTAATACTCCAGAGGACAGGATTAAAATTCAAAATGACCTGAATAGCCTAGAAAGCTGGGCCACAGCTAACAGAATGAACTTCAACAGGGAGAAATGTAAAGTACTGCACTTAGGACGGAAAAATGAAATGCACAGATATAGGATGGGGGACACCTGGCTTAAGGAGACAACATGTGAAAGGGATCTAGGAGTCCAAGTAGACCACAAGTTGAACATGAGTCAACAGTGTGATGCGGCAGCTAACAAGGCCAATGCGATTTTAGGCTGCATCAATAGAAGTATAGTGTCTAGATCAAGGGAAGTAATAGTGCCACTATATTCTGCTCTGGTCAGGCCCCACCTGGAATATTGTGTCCAGTTCTGGGCACCACAATTCAAAAAGGACATTGGGAAACTGGAGCGTGTCCAAAGGAGGGCGACTAAAATGGTGAAGGGTCTGGAAACCTTGCCCTATGAGGAATGCCTTAGGGAGCTGGGGATGTTTAGCCTGGAGAAAAGAAGGTTAAGAGGTGATATGATAGCTCTGTTTAAATATTTGAAGGGATGTCATATTGAGGAGGGAGCAAGCTTGTTTTCTGCTGCTCCAGAGACTAGGACCCGGAGCAATGGATGCAAGCTGCAGGAAAAGAGATTCCACCTCAACATTAGGAGGAACTTCCTGACAGTAAGGGCTGTTCGACAGTGGAACACACTTCCTCGGAGTGTAGTGGAGTCTCCCTCCTTGGAGGTCTTCAAACGGAGGCTGGACGGCCATCTGTCGGGGATACTTTGATTTGGATTTCCTGCATGGCAGGGGGTTGGACTGGATGGCCCTTGCGGTCTCTTCCAACTCTATGATTCTATGATGGCAATGTCTAACTACACAAACAGAAGAGGTGTGTACTTCTCCTTTATGGAGTTGTGCCTGCTTCAAAAGTGGAAATGGGGAATTTATGGCCCTCCACATTTACTGAACTATAGTTGCTTTGATTGCTCACCCCTGAGTGTTGAAATCCAACAATATCTGTTGACTACTCCTGTTCTTGTGTGTGTGTGTGTGTGTGTGTGTGTGTGTGTGTGTGTTTAAGGTGCCTTTATCTCACCTGTTGACTTATGGTGTCCCCACTGATTTCATAGGGTTTTCTGAGCAAGGAATACTCAGAGGTGGTTTCACTAATTCCTTCCTCTGAAGTCTATCTTACAGCACCTGGTATTTGTTGGTGAATCTCCCATCCAAATACTAACCAGAGCTGGCCCTGATTAGCTTCCAAGATCAGCTGTGACCTGATACCTTTGTGGTATTAATAAACATAAAAACCAAAAAATAAAAATAAAAATAAAAACTTCACCCAGGTGGGGTTATCATGTGCCTTCAAGTCTTTTCTGACTTAATGGCAATCCTATCATAGGGTTTTCTTGGTAAGATTTATTCAGAGGAGGTTTTCTACTTCCTTCCTCTTAGATTGAGACTGTGGGATTTGCCCAAGGTCACCCAGTGGGTTTCCATTTCTGAGGGGGGATTTAAACCCATGTCTCCCAGAGATCTAGTCCAGCATTAAAACCACTGTACCACCCTGGCTCAGTTGTCAAAATTTTAATGTTTGTCACTATGTTTGTGCCACAAGCAAAATTCAAAATCTATTGAGATACTATGTTTTGCTCACAACCTGGAACAGCTAATATTTTGGACTACAGCGACCCCATTTTGCAGAAAAGGAAGCTTTAGAAGCTACCCTCTAGGGTAAACTATCCCCTTGCCAGTCCAGAGCTAAAGTACGTCTGACAGATGGGTATCCAACCTTTGTTTTAAAAAGCCTTCCACATACAGATACACACACACACAAACCAAATAATTCACAACTTTCCAACAGTCACTCCACTCTTGAACAACTTTTACTGTCAGTTCTCCCTAATGTTTTGTTTGAATTTTTTAAAACCCATTGATTTGAGTCTTAATTTCTGAAGCACCAACAAAACAAGCTTGTGTCATCTTCCATGTGATATCCCTTCAGACATTTGAACATGGCTGTCATACCACCTCTCAGGTTTCCTTTCTCTGGGCTTACCATACCCTGCTCCCTCAAATATTTATTATAAGGCTTCATTTCCAAATATATTTATCATGTTTGTTGCCTTGTAGATATGTTCAGCTAGTAGATTTATGTCTCTAACAGAACTGAGGAGATCCAAAGACACACTCAGCATACTTCGGCACAATTGTACAGTAGCTGTGCTTAATCGGGAACTTCCCAGCAAGGGCTCTCTCTTCACCTTTATTGACATTCCTAAAGGAGCTCTCTAGGCTCCATTTAGTGACATAAATTCTATGAATTTTAGAAAGTTTTTTATTGTACTCAAAAGTTCTGAACATGCCTTGAATTCTGCTTGCTAGTCTATAATACTGAATTCCTTTAGAACAATCTGGATAACATGTGCCTCTCCAGGTGTTATTAGACTGCAACTCCCATCATCTGTCATCATTGGTTCTTCTGGCTAGAGCTGATGGTAGCTATAGGCGGTTTACAGACCACCCTTTTGGGGCGGCCTGTTCCCGCCCCTTTCCCCGCCGGATTGGGGCCTCAGCTGCCACAGCGGCAGCCTCTGAAGCCCCGATCCGCTGCTTTCCAGGCTGTGGGGAAGCGGCAGAAGGCCGCTTCCCCGCGGCCTGGAAAGGGGTGTCCTTGGGGCTTCAAACCCCAAGGACACCCCAACAGCGGCGGGGACGAAGAGAAAGGGGCCGCTCTGCCCCTTTCTCATTTGTGTCACTGGAGCAGCCATGTAAAGGCTGCGCCAAGCGACACAAACCTGGAAGGAGCTCCGTTTTGGAGCTCCTTTCAGTGCTGCGGAAAGTGCACCCCAGGCGCCCTCGCACAGCGCCAGGACGTCACTTCTGCACCGCTCCATTTGGAGGCGGCGCGGTCGTGATGTCCCAATGGCTGTGCCCATGTAGAATGGGCGCCACCATTTTGTACGTACTAGGTACGTACTAGGGTTGGACGCCCTTTCCTAACCCTAGTATGTACTTTTTGCTTGTCTGGAATGTGCCACAGTCTGACAATCTGTGGAAGTCTACATCTTTCCTATTCCTTACCTTTGGCAAGTCCCATTAGGCTCTTACGGGCTTACAAAGTAACCTTGTTTTAGGACTAATAGACACAGAACCAGATGAGTTTTGCATTGCTCTGTTTAAAGAATTTTGGGGTGTCTACACTTTCCAAAGTCTTACAGCTAGTATGACCACTGGTCATTTTGTCTGGGGTTTCTATGCATTACAGTCCAAAAAAAAGTAACATTCCTATGCATAGTTGTGACAGACAGGTTTTAATTTGTACATTCTTTTGCTTCTCTATTCTCCTATAGCTTCAGGCCATCCTCACTGTTTTTTCTGCCACTTGGAGCTTGGCTCAGACCGGGAAGTGCCTTCAAGTTTTATCCACTATGTGGACGTGGAATTTGATATGCCAACTACTTCTGCATCCAAGAGCGCCATCCGGTCTATCTGTGTGGAAGGCAAGACAGATGTCAGGAAATGGGTCAACTATTCAGCACACTACAGTTACAAGGTGTGATTCAGCAACTAAACATTACATGTATGTACATTTCTTTTCCCAGGACTAGGAGGAGTGAGTAGAAAATAAAGCTCTTTGTAGCAACGACTCACTGCAGTGAACAGTCAGATCCCCCCCTCTCCAACCTTGGAACAAACAGAGTTTTGGGCTGCATCTTCCAGAATCCCATAGCCCAGACAAGGTATCTATGTTGCTTGGGTGCTTTGGGTAGTTACAACACCAAATAACAATCTTTCCAAATTTTGAAATGGCCCTTTTGTTTGACATGATAAAAGATATTTTATATGTTATAAATCTGGCACAGGGAAGAAAGAAGTACTTCAGATATTTTCATCCTTTTTGCTATATTTTACAGAAGAAAGATAGGGATTGCTGCACTAAGGCTCTACCTCCATGAACCACCCCATATTCTAATTTATATCAACCAGGTTGAAGGATCCTTTCCATCAAATGGAACAACATGTCATTAGTTCCATAGCTCTGTCCTTGCCTACTGTTTAGCTATATTTCCAGAAATTCAAAGAACTTCTTGGGGGGAAGGGTGTCTGTCCTATTTTGCCAAATGGGAGTCCCACATGTGGACAATAATTATAGGCCATCATCACTTTAGTAGCTGCCAAATGAGGTGACCAGAAAAGAGAAAAATAAGTAGGTGTTCATTATTTTCAGCAGCTCTTTCATTTCCATGTTCATTTTCATTTCCAGGTGGAAATAGAGCAGAAGAAGAGCTTGAATGCAGAGATGATGGGAGAAGATACCAGTAATCCCAAGGACTGTGCTGTGCAGTGAGGGAAAGGTCCATCTTCAGCTGGAACAGTAAAACTGACAGGGACTGAAGAAGAGAGAACACAGCACCTTGCCTCAGTGGTTGGAAGATCCAAGAAGTATTTAGAGTGTTGTAAGGTTTCCTTGTCTTCTGCAACCTTCTTTAGAGAAGAAACTCTTTTGAGATTTGTTTACAACAACCTGGTGACTTTGACAGAGGCATACTAAGAATGTTGGCTTACAGTTCACCCAAGCCTGCCTAAATCCCTACCATTATTTGTCCTGCAGTAAAATAATGGTATTTTGACAGCCGCAACTCAAATGTGGTGTAGCCATAGTCTTCTTAACAAACTTTTCCTAGTATGTACTGGACACATCCTTTTTAAAAAACTGCTGATTTAGTCCTCAGAACAGATCTCGCAGGTCATCTGTAACATGACTGAAAGGGATGGAAGAATGAGAAAAATACCACAGGATCCCCTTTTTTGCCTCTAATCAGTGAAAAGATATTATAACCCTTTCATCTCAAACCAAGTGGATAGAACCACTGGGGATTCCAGTAGCTGGAAGGCAGTTAAATTGACCTGCCCTATTTGCCATCTCCGAGATAGAACATTTAAATATTGCACATTTTTCTTGGATGCTAGTCATTGGAAAACTACCTTTGTTCAGTTAAGTCTGTTGCTGGGTCCAGGATTATTCTTTAGACATAACTTTAGCTGCTACTTGACTGATGTTTGATCAGTGTTGCTTGGGAGGATACTTGGAGGAAATATAATTCATCTGAACTTTTACTTGGCTGGTTGAGTGGCACATCTTTTTTACCCAGATTAATGTTTTGTTGAGAAACTACAGTTTCCCTTCTAAATGAACATGGTGGAAAAGAGATGCTCTGTTTATTTTTATCATTTCTTTGGTAGATTCTGATAAGGCTAATTTCAAACACTACATCTTATCGTAAGAAAACCACAGTGTAAAGTTTCTGTGTGCTATCAATAATGGATGCTATTCCTTTATAATATACAGACATAATGGCTTTGGTATCGGGGATGGCTGTTTGTGTCTACAATAGTTCCATGCAAAGGCAAAAATCTTTGCTTTGAGGAGTTGGGGGCACAAAATCAGATTTGCTAGATGATATGACTATAGAAAGTCTGGGTGTGCCTCAGCAGGATGTTTGCAGTGGGGCTGGCTTGAGCAAGCTGAATACCTACTAGACAAAATAAGTGACTCTTGATTATTTTGCATAGCATATTTGTAGTCTGTTTCATAGGGCAGAATTTCAGTTATATTTGATTGCATTTTGGAGAGGAAAGGAGAAAAAGGGAGAAAGAAGAAATATAAGAACACATTGCCCTGTAACGTTGAAGGCTTTCATGGCTGGCACCCATAGTTTTTGGTAGGTTTTTGGGGCTATGTGGCCATGTTCTGGAAGGGTTTATTTCTGATGTTTCACCAGTATCTTGGCTGGCCTCTTTAGAGAATGCTGGCATGGAAGTGAGTGGGATATATACACAGCCCTGTCTTCAGTATTTCTCCTTTATATCAACAAATTCCTAGTTCAGATAAATTAGGAAGGCCAAAATTGATGGGATCACATGTCATATCCCTTAATTAAGGAGGGGAAAAAACAGGCTGGGGCCATGATGCATGGAAATGGAGTTTGACACACCTGCATACCAATGTTGCAGTTCAAATGAAACTTGCCTCTCCAGAGCTGCTATTCATACAAGGGGAATGCTACCACTGGCAACATCAGCTTCACTCCTAGGGTGAAGGTTATATAGAAAGATATCTTATGTCTTTTTACAGTCGCTCCTTTATTTTCGCTGACTTGGAGTCTGCGTCCCTCACCCATTTGCAGGTGGCAAATAGAGGGGGACAAAATGGGGTGCATGCCACCATTCAAGTCAATGGGGCTTGAATACTGGCGATTTTTTGTTTTCATGGGGGGGTGTCCAGAAGGTCTTTAAACAGAGGCTGGATGGCCATCTGTCAGGGATGCTTTGATTTAGATTTCCTGCATGGCAGGGGGTTGGACTGGATGGCCCTTGCGGTCTCTTCCAACTCTATGATTCTATGATTTTATGATTCCCCTGCGAAAATGGAGGGGCGGATATATATATATATACACACACACACACACACACACACACACACTGGATCAAGGGGTATCAATATATATATATATCAACAATGCCCTTGAGAATAACACTGTCACAATTTAGTTCTGTTTTTGTTTGCACTTTCTGGAAATGGCTGATGGATTGTGGATGCCAACTTTCTTGTCTCACACCCTCACATATTGGTATCCCATCATCAAAGCCAGGTCTGCCATTAAGTTGTGTGACGCAGTCCCCCACAGGCAGCAAAATTTGGGTGACATGAAAAGGCAGGATGGGATGATTATTTACTTGTTCTTATTTTGGAATTTTCTGCACCATGTTCCAAAATAAATTGTCTGGCTTAGGATGTCATTCATCCTCACTGTTATACATTAATTTTTCTACTTCAGGCATAAAATGTCTTTGCCCATTCTTGTACACCACTATCACAAAAGTGTCATAAATATTCCACTTCTCCACTTTTAAAGTGCAAAAAGGAATCCCTGGCCTTGTTTTAATGTGAAGGGTCACTGTATACAGAGTATCACAGGTAGAATGTTTATATCACATCCCATGATATCATGCTTAACACATAGATAAAGTCCAACTGTATATGGCCACAGTTCTTTCCAAAACACTCATTATACCCATCAGCCCTTTGGTGAGAAGATGAAACAGAGAAGCCCCATATTCAGCCACTCCTTGCTCTCCATCAATAGCTGACAAGGTAAAGTTACTGCTTTTGAAGGGACATGTATACATACTACTGGATCAAGGGGTATCAATTTGGGGACACAATTCATAACAGCTAGGGCATATATCTGCTTTTATACCCTCACTCACTTGGGGCAAAATCTTTTCAGTGATGTTGGTTGGCACATTCAATTGCCAGCCATCAAATACCAAGTAAACAAATACTTTCCCTAGTCTATGTACATCCCCCCTTGGTACATTTAAAAGCGTACCCACAAACACTGTAGTGGTTTGAGCATTGGACTATGGCTCTGGAGACCAGGGTTCCAATCCCTGCTCAGCCAGGGAAACTCATTTCCTCAGCCTCAGAAGAAAGCAAATCCCTTCTGAACTAATCTTGCCAAGGAAACTTTGTGATAGATTCACCATAGGATTACCATAAGTCCAAAACAATTTGAAGGCACACATAAACAAAAGGTTTCAGAAGCACTTCCAGAAGATGTATGTTGGGTAGTACTCTTTGAGAATATGTATGTTCTGATATAGGAACTAGATGGATTTATACCCTATTTAGCAAGTCATATTTCAGCTGCTCTTAGAGAAAGTAATTTTGGGGAAAGGCATGGAAAGGGAAGAATGTTACCTCTTGTCTTGTGAATCTTAGGGTATGAGGTTTTTAACAGTAAAAATGAGCACTTTGTGATTATGCCCAGAAGAGGTCCATTCATACACTTGGAGCTTCCGTGGGATGCACTATCACAGTTAAGGATCCAAGGGCATACATGACAGCTATAAATCCAAACTCAGCAGACACAAAAGCGTCCTGTCATTGTAAATGTGTGGGAGAGGCTGGGGGGGGGGGAATGAGCCTCACAAATGAATTGCCATTGCTACCAAATTACATGTGTATTTTGCAGATTTACCTTCAGTTCAAGATTACAAACAGTCATATACCTTGTGACAAATGTCCTTCTTATAGACAAAAGCAGTTACAGTATTGCTAGCTGTGCAGGAACTAATGAAACCCCCTGTTTAATAATATACTGCTGAAATAACTTTTTTTTAAAAAACATACTGTTTTCCACAAAGCAGTCTTGGGAGCCCTTAAACTTTAAGCCTAGTCATGATCAATATAAAGGGCTTGTGTTGCTCCCAGCCTATTTTTCACTGCCTCCATACAGAGAAATAGTTTATAACCTCTTGCACTATTGTGATTGAGTGGTTTTTTAAAATATGTTTTGTAACATTTCTACCTTTGATGTTGTACTATGAGAGTCTACACACTGGCTGATTCTTTATACATATTGTTATGACCTCCCCATCCCTGGACAGTGTTTCAGAGAAATGTCACTTTGAGCTTCATTGTGAGAGGAATTGTTGAATAAATGCAAATGAAATTCTACCTTTGCTGAAATTACTTTTTCATTGTCACATTGCTTTAATTTCTCCCCTCTGATACGTTCTACTGACACCAATATTCAGAGGAAGGCAAGGACTGGTTGGCATTCTGCTTGGGATGTACATCTTCATAAATGACCTTACAGGTGCGCAAAATTGAACTGAGTAGTTTCACAACATACATATTCAGCTGTGGGCTGCTGTGGTATTACAATGTATGGCCATCCATTGTGTAATGGTGAAGTGACTAATAGAATCATGGCCCAATGCACAATGGGCCCTGATGCACCAGGAATGCCCTATGTGCATCAAAAGCGTCCATTGCAAATCAGAAATGATGGATCCACATTGGAGCACTGTTGCTAGTGCCAGATGAGCATCTTCACAATTTACTCATAGGGTTTCATGGCATCTCTGCAACATTAGGGCTTCTTTTAAACCATGAACATATCAAAATGCATGTCCATGTACATTAAAAGACATGCTAAAAATATGTGCATGTGGAAAAAGTTGAGTGCTTTGGAAAACTTTGGATAATAGTGATATTTCTTGCAGGAATCATACCTTGTTGAACAGCACCTCTACTTGTGTGGGAATTGGGGGGGGGGCATTCTGGAATTTTCTCACATTCTAGAACTTAAAATATTACTTTTGGGGGAGCTGTAGTTCCCACAATCCTCCTGTGAGGGGTCCTAAAAGTTTATTTTCCAAGCTCTACAACATTCAAACCAGGAAGTGGTTGAGGAACAGAATTTATTTGCCTATTAATATCAGCCATAAATTTTATTGAAGAACTGCTCATTGTTATAATGTAATCTCTTCAGTTTTATTGAGTCATTTTGCCACAAAACTAGGAGATCTTGCTTTGATAATGTTCAGTTTATAATGCACTAATTCCTTCTCTTTTGAAAGTGTTTCTAAATGGAAGAGCTGTTAACATCTGCCTGATTTACATTACTCTATTGGCTTCTGAAAGTCCCAAGGGAAGAAAATCAGCAGGCCAAAGCATTTTGTCTACTTACCATGGGAAATTTATTTTCCTGCATTTATTGTGCATGGCCCTAGGACAGCTTCTCCCAACATGGTACATCAGGTATTTTGGATTACAGTACCCAACCAGCACTTTTCTACATAGTTAGTGATCACAAATTAGTTCTTGTTCTTATTTTGGAATTTTCTGCACCATGTTCCAAAATAAACTAGGAGATCTTGCTTTGATAATGGATTTTCAACCGATGGTGACCTGTGGATGAGACTTATACAAGAACCCTTGTCCTCCACTACTCTGTTTAGGTCCTGCAAACTCATACCCATGACCTCTCTAATAGAGTCCTTCCATCTAGCATGTGGCCCTCCTTTCTTTCTGCTTCCTTCTTAGCATTATTGTTTTTTCCAATGAGTTGTACCTTCTTATGATGTGTCCAAAGTACAGCTGCCTCAGTTTGATCATCTTAGCTTCATTTAGTCCATTTATTGAGTTTTTCAAAACCCTAAAATATTACCGTGTATTCCAGCACTGGTGAAAACACAAAGTGTCTTAGACTGGGGATATGAAATGCCATGGTGGGTGGCCAAAAGACCCTAATAGCTGTTTCCTGCAGCCCAGTTAATTGAACCCAGAGCAACAGATTCAGGTTCCCCCTCAACATTACGAAGAACTTTCTGACAGTAAGAGCTATTTGACAGTGGAATATGTTGCCTCAGAGAGTAGTGGAGTCTCCTTCTTTGGAAATTTTCAAACAGAGGCTGGCCATCTGTTGGGGGTGCTTTGACTGTGTATTCCTAAAAGGATCCAGGAGCTGCAACTCACTTTTTAAACATCGTTTAACAATTAAAAAAACAACCTCTTTTTTCAAAACCAGAAGTGGACTTCCAGAGACTTAGATGTTTGTTTGTTTGGCATTTTTGGAAGTTCATGTAGCCTTGGAACATCCCAGGGCAGATAGTGGTTGCCATACCTGCCACAAGTGACCACTCCTGTAGGAGGTAATATTGAGCCAGGTGGACTTAAACATAAAAAAATACCAACCCTCAATTACCAGTGACCAAAGTACACCTCCATCCTGGTGGGAGATGTTTAAATATTTTCATTCCTGCAGATGCATATAGATAGGGGTAAATGGGGGGCAATGGATTATAGCTCCATTTGTGTAAAACACATGTTCACAGTGACACAAAAATTACAGGAACTTTCAAATTTATTAACATCATTATTTCTATGGGAGCGTTATTATTTCATGGGAGCATATAAGTAAGTGTGATTTAAGAAGATTAAAACAATTTGAACCAAACATAGTTTAAACATAAGATTAAAAATATATTAAATTATTTCTTTGAGAATGATTTAGCACTCAGTCAGGACTGTCAGAACAGAGCTTAAGAAAAACAAAGTGGCAAGGGAGCCTGGAATTTCCAGTCCCAAAATGTAACTTTCCCAAGCTGTGTTCCAGAAAAACCATCACTAAATCAAATCGAAACGGCAAACCACAAGCATAAACTTAAAATCTTAATTGAACAAAATATGTTGGAATAGTTGCTTCATCTACTTGAATTGTCTTGATTCGCTTTGAGATACTTCAGTATAAATTTCAAAACAAGACAAAACATTTTGTATCTTTACTCTTGTGAGGAACACTTCCACCACCATGTGGTCTCATGCAGGTACTGTATTTCAGTAGTGAAGAAAACCAGAAGCAATCTGTGGATGCTCAAGTCTCATTAAATACAATGTTGCGGTAAAATGGTATCCCTTATATAAAATGGCAAAATTAAGGTATTTAATATTTAGTATTTTCAATCCGTGGATGGTTGAATCTGTAGATAAGGAATCCTTGGATATGGAGGGACAACTGTATATGTTTTTAATTTGTAAGACACTTTGATTCCCGAATTGGAAAAAAAGTGGGATAGAAATGGTGATGATGATCATGATCATCATCACCATTATAATGATGATGATGATTATGATACTCCTTTCCACCTCAATCCAAGGAAGCTGTTGGGGTCCTACACCAGTGCCTGTCATCAGTAATGGAATGAAGGTGAATCCAGACAAGATAGCAATGCTCCTGGTCATCTGAAAGGGATTAAATTTATGTTGGATGGGGATACACTCCCCCTGAAGATGCAGATCTGCATCTTGGGTGTGCTGCTGAATTAACCCTTGAGTCTGGAAGTTCAGGTCTTGGTGGCAGCCAGGGGTGTATTTGCACAATTAAGGTTGTGCACCATCTCCTCCTATTCCTTGCGATGTCAGACTTGGCCATGGTGACACATGCCTTAGTTACATCCCATTTGGATTACTGCAATGTGTTCTGCGTGAGGCTTCTTTTGAAGAGTGTTCAGAAACTTCAGGTGTTAACTGGGGCTGGCTACAGAGAGCACACCACTTCCTTGTTGCAGCAACCCCACTGGCTGCCCATCTGATTCTGGGCAGAATTCAGTGTGCTAATGGTGGCTAATAAAACCCTATATGATTCAGGTTCAAATTATTTGAAAGACCATCTTTTCCTGTATGAATCTGCCCATAATTTGAGAAATTCTGTAGAAGTCCTGCTCCTTCACATGTACTTTTGGTTAGAACATGGGTGAAAGTTTTCTGTTAGTGGCTGCTCTCAAATTCTGGATCTCTTTTCCCAGAAAGAGTAGTCTGGTACCCTCCTTTCTCTCTTTTTGTAAACAGGTAAAACCCATTTTATTCTTATAATCCTTTGATAATTGAATTTTCAGGGGAACAATTTTTATAATGTTTTACATTTTGTTTTACATGTAAAAAAGACGATGTGGAGGATGGGGCTGTTGAGGTCATAGTGTAGCCAAGGGTCCATTTAGGAGAATTTTATTATTATTGTTATTAGCTCAAATATTGCAAGAGGAGGGCCTGCTACGACGGCCCTTGCAGAATCGTCTCCCGTTATGTATACGGAGTAGACCAGGGGATCCCAATAAATGGAGCTGAGACAGGCTTTAATAACTAGATGTCTAATTTATTGAAATAGGGGGAACACATTCGCTGCGCATACACACACACATGAATTCAAGGCTCAGGAAAAGCAGGAGTTAGCATGGAATAGGATTTTAGGCATCACTGGGGTGATACATACCAGAATGTAGACTCCCTCCAGGAATCCAAATGGGAGTTTGATGAGGATGGCATGAGGCTCAGCCATGGTATGACTGGCCAGGAGCCAGGATTCAAAGGGACATAGCTTCCCCATGAAATCCAAACTGGCCCAGTGAACAGGCAAATCTGGGAGTATTTATAGGCAAAATCTTGCTTCTGGCAAAGGTGCTTGATGGTGAGAACAAAGGTGTTTAATTACTTTCTTTTCACCTGGATGTCCCTGTCTGATTGTCTTAGTGGTCTTAAGCTGGGGAGGGGGTAAGAGCCTCAGGCAAGGCAAACAATTGCTCTTCCTGGTCCTATGATAATCCTCTTATGCGACTTCCCCAGATATGATGATGTGGGTGCCCCTCAGGGGTGTGTGTACATGTCCTCATGCCTTGCTGGCAATGGTGGACAGGCTATTAGAGTTCATCTAGGGGTCATTAAGGGTTATCATTTATACCAAAATTTATATGGAGCAGCATGGGTAACACTGGGACATATCTAGAGAGACAACTCCGGCAAAGAGAACTGTTTTGGATTTTCACTCTACAAACACAGAAACCACATGGATTGAATGAGAACTGCAATTGGTCTAAAATTCTGTAATTATTTGGTTATTCCTTTTTACTTATGTTAGTGTTTGTTATCATAAACATTATTTGTTTGGCTCATTGTACTGGTACACTTAGATCAACATAATGGAAGGGGTTATTATTACCTACAGGATCTTACTTGCTGGAGAATGGTCTCAGGTGGGGTTCAACAGGTGTATCAGTTTTTGTGATTGGGAAGGGATATAGAGTTCCCATTTGCTAAACTCCATTAGCGCTTGCAATTACATGTGGGACATCTTCGTCCTAGGTAAGTATGGATACAATTTGGAGTGCATTTTTATAATATATATGTTTTTACTATTACAATATATATTTCATAAGTTGCCTGCATACATACTTTTTCAGGCATGATATAAGGTTTATGAGGACCAAGAACTTACCTACAGCGATGGGATGTGCCCACATACCATTTGATATACCTTACAAGGCTGCTATATTAGGTATTTATGTATTATGTTTTTTAACTATATGGTCTTCTTCATTACTCATATGCTGTTGTATGTGACCCATACCTATTTTATCTTCACAGTTTTTCTATGACCACTGACGAAGATGTTCTAGTCGAAACGCATTTGGTCTTTGTTTTGTACTTTCTATCTGTAATGGGCATACTGTGTTTTCCCCTTTTAATTTGGCCTCTGTTGTGCACTCCCCAACTGTATGGGCATATTGTGTTATCTCTTTTAATTCCATGTTGAGAGGCACAGAGGAATTGATATTTTGTGTGCTTGATACCTCCGTATGGGATTTGCAGTTCCCTAGCCCAGTACTGACTGGTTAAACTAGCCTTGTGCATGTTAGGGCGTGGCTCACAGGCCAGAACAAGCCTTTTTGTGTTCAGGATCGCATATACTTTATGCTTTGTAATTCCTTTTAATATCTTTTCAGCATTCCATTGCAACACATTGTTTTAATAAAATTGCTGTTTCCCTTTTATCCCCCCTAAACATTTTGTTCACTCACTTGTTTGTTTCAGTTTAGGGCATCACCTCCCAGTTTTTCCTTCCTCCTCATCCTCCAAAAGGAGGAAGAAACAGTCGCTTAGCTAACAAGGGGAGACAGAAGGACTACTGGAGAGATATTAGGTGGAAATATTAGCAGAAAGGAGCCATAACAAGACAGATCATAGAAGACAAGATGGGAGTAATCGAGATCGAGAGCATGGAGGGGAGTATTTTTTTGGCTACCTAACTCCAAAATGCTGCCACACATCACAAATGTGAAATGAAGCAGTTACGAGATATGAGTCTAGTTTTATATCGTAACTGCCTGACAGACTGCTAGACAGCTTCTCTAACTTATCAGGAGTGCAATGGAACATGTAGGGAATCCAATGGATGCAAGTAAAACTTTTAGGACTAATTTAGTAAAGTCTAAGCACTTTTAGCTGACATCCCATTATTTCAATGGTTGAGTCTTAAGCATGTACTGAAATCAATGAGGTGCCAAATAAAGCAATTAATCTATCTATCATCATCAGATTTATAACCCAGCCTTTCTGCGGAATGGGATCTAAGTTAGCTTATCCTGCCTAATCTTGATCACTAAGAAAAGTAAGACTAAAGAAACAACTCTGTTACCTCTAATATACAAAATGTATAAACAGTGTTTGCTAACCTGGTAAAGATGTTACATGATGTATGCCATGTACCACCCAAACAATGAAAATTTTATGAATCTTACACTGCAGTATGATCATTCATCATGCAGTTACAAAATCTTAATTTGAGGTGTGGTGCTAGAGAAGAGTGCTTAGGATACTTTGGACAGCAAAAAACAAATGTAACAGATGGGTCTTGGAACAGATCAAGCAAGAGATCTGCAGGCTATCTGTAGCTCCTTGAGGAGGCATGAGATAAAATGTATTAAGTAACTAGTACAACAACTGTACTTTGAACTAACAGTTATACAATAATGATCGTGTATAAATCTCTTGGGTTCTAAGGGGATTCTTTGTCAGTGGTATATTGCAAACTCGATTTTTGTAAGGATTTTCATTTTTAGATCAGGTAGTAAAAAACACAAGTAAAGAAATCCGCTGGGTATTACATACACATATACATACACATACAATATTCAAAAGTTAGGAAATCAGTTCAGAACATTACTGTCTCAGAGAATTCTGTTTGTTATAAGCCAAGCCACAAAGGCAGGCAAACTCCTAAATCCTAAAATAAAATAGTAAGATAGAAATACATCAATACACCACAAGAATAGGGATAGCTTGGTCAGTCTGGTAACCTTTTGACTGGACTGCTGGGATGTGTTAGTAAGTGGGACCATCCTTTGCAAGGGTTTGAAAGCACCACTAATCCAGAGTGGGCTATTAGAAAGTTGATAGGTGCAGCCATTTACACTCATCATAAAAGAGATTGGTTGGTCTAAATCAATTCAGGGACCATAGTACTTACCAATGAACAGCTAACCAGTTTTGGACTCAATACACTGAAGGTACATCTAGTCTGTGCCCATATCTTAACAACTGCAGGTAAGGCCTTCTAATAACAATATGACATCTGTAAGAAGAGCTTTCTCCTATGTGGCACATCATTTGTAGATCACCTTCCTCCAGAGAAGTGTGGCTGGTGACTTAGCAATCAATTTGATGCCAAGTCAAACTTTTCTGTTTCCCTGAACATTTTAACCTGTCCAGACAGGTATTATTTACTGACTTGCCTTATATTACTCTGCTTATTTCATTTTACCATTCTAATATCGTATTTTGTAGCAGTGCAGCTATTTTAGTTGCTGGTGTTATTTTATCATTCACTGCTCTAGTAACATTGGAATGAAAGTGGCTTAAGAATATATAACTAAATAAATGAAAGAGCAGCCTGTGGTGTAAAAATACATATGGCAATCTAAAGTATGATTCTGATACTGCATGTAAGGGTTTTCCAATATTAATTACCAGTCAGATATATACAATCCCGATTCAGAATAAAGCCAAAAGTAATTATAAATTTAGCAGGACTGTTCTTCATATTCATATTATTTCCAAAGTATTCTTATTACCGAGAAGGAACTACTAAATTTAGTTCAGTAAATCTCCAAGGACCTTATCAACATAAAGCCAACAAAGTGGGAATAACAGGATAACAGTATGGGATTTCTCCTGCATGATGTCAGTGCCGGTACCCATCAAGGATAGGCAGAAGAAACCATTGTAAAATTTGTTCTTTTTTTTTTAATAAGAAATAATAATGACCTCTTTTAACACTTCTGTCCTATGATTCACAGTGCAAAGTTCAGGTGTGCTTTTCTGTTTAGAGTTTTGATTGGGTCAGTGGGCATGTTTTTTGAGTATGAAATGGTAACTGATCAGGGGACTTCCAGCCCTTTCCCAGAGTCCTGTGGATGCAAGGTACTACAGATGCTCTCCTCTGCTCTCTTACACACACACACAAACACCCACACAACCTCCCTCCTCCCTCGTACAGTGGTACCAGAGACCCACTTCCCATCCTTCCCGCCTCCTCTTCTCCCCAAAGCTTCTCTCCTCTTTTGGCCCTCTCTTCACAAGCAAGTTCTTGAGATCACAGGGCTTTGAGATATAATATCCCACATGGGAATCTTTGAGGCAGCTAGTATGTACCACAGTTGGTGGACACATAAGTGTAGTAGGACAGGCAAGGTCTTTACATTGGTGGTAAGGGGGAGGGGATAAGGGAAAGCTCCTCTCTTTGTAATGCAAGTTCTCTTTTGTAATGCGTGACATTGGAGATTACATATGGGGAAAATGGCGGGGCGAAGCAGATTGTTCCACATCCTTCTCACACGATTTGCACAAAGATTATCAGAACACTGCGCTTATCCTATCCTTCTCTCATCGTGAAGTGGAAGGGCCCTGTCACTTTGTATTAAAAGAAACTCCGTAATAAAAATAACGGAGCCATTCCACTTCACTGATGGGAGAAGGATGGAATAAGTGCCACACCATAAGGACGGGATAAGGACAAGCAGTGCCTCTGCAATTGCGCCTTCCTTTCCCATGTGATAACTCCATTTGGAGTCGTCACATATGGTTAGCGAAGGTGATTTAGGCAGAACCTTACAACTGGTAGGAAAAGTGGGGTGGGAATAAGAGGTGGAATGACATCCCTTAAGGGGGCCAGTGATTTAGGTTGAAAGAAGCCACGCAACTGGCTTACCTACAACCATGTCAAACCTCAGCACATTCCCGTAACGAGTGGTTAAGAAGCCAGCAAAGAAAGAAATAGATCAGAAACTTCCCTGGGGAGTAAATACCAGTGTATGCTGATGAAGAGCAAAATGTTGAGAATTTCATTCTAGTGAATCTCCTTTCTGAATATGTCCTCATCCACTGGATGGGAGGAAGAAATAGCGTTGATTTGTGGAGGTGGAGGGACATCCCCTGCCCAAGAAAATTCCAAGAGCTACACAAACTTTATGAAGAACGCAGTCAGAAGAGGCGGTCTTCACCATGACTTTGCACTTTCCGCCGCCTTTTGTTAAACGCACTTGATAATCTCCTTGTTGCTATTTCTTTTCTGGCAGCCAGCCAAATAAAACTTCCATCTAACCAAGCAGGGCTCAGCTTGGCCCTACATAAGTTGACAATGCTGGTGCCTGAAGCCTGGTGGGATGACAGAGAAGGAACGGTGGCAACTGATGGCCAAGATTCATCTGCCTTGGAAAGAAAAAATACCACAGGATTGCTTCAAAAAGTACAGAGCACTAAAAAAAAATTATGGTGGATCTACACTGTAGAAGTAATGGCCCCCCTAAGTTTATAGCCCCCTAAGTTTAACCCTCGACTTATCCACAGAGATCCATATCAAAATCCATGATTTTGACCCTGAAATCTTCCTATACTTAGACTGAAGTCGACTTGTACATGAGTATATATGGTAGGTACCAAATATAATATACATAAAAGTAACTACGTTTCAAGTTTCACAAGGTAGCCTTGAATGAATAACTGTACCACTACAGTATAGCTATTAATGAAGGGAAGACGAGTCATTGCCTTCCAAGCAGAGCATTGAAGGACAGGGGGTTTGGGATGTGTCTCATACACAGATTGCCATGGATCAGGGGTTTGACTTGAGGGCGTTAACACAACAACTTCTCTTAAGAAAGACCATCACACGTTCAGATGGAAAAGCAACAATTGATATGGCCCAGGGCTTACAACACTCCCCTTTTGGTAAATGCCATACAAATGTTTTATAAACACGTGAAGAGGGTTTATGAATAACCTGAAAATACATTGACATTATTCCTATGGGGAATCAAACTAAACAATACATATTTAACCATGTCCAGCATTGATGCCTATGGCTATACTGATAGCTCTTAAGGACATGGGAGTGGGATTTCTCATCTGATAGGCCTGAATGAGAAATCTGTTACATCAAACAAGAAGCTACTGTTAGAACAGAATATTGAGAAACAGAATTTCCCCACGCCCTGGCAAATGGGTCCAGGAAAGACTGCATTCTATCTCCACTTATTTGCTCAAACCTATATGAGGAAAATATCATATGAAGAGTAGGTTTAGACACTGGAAAAAGGTGGAGTAAAGACAGGAGAAATATATATTTATTGCAGAAAACATCACAGACTTGGAACAATTACTAAAGAAGGTCCAAAGAAGAAAGTGCAAAGGGAGGCTTAAGGCTCAACATATAGATGTTTATGCCCGAATTGGTAAGGGCAAACACCGTTTAATAACCTAGAGCGTGTAATGAAAAAATCTCTTTTTTTGTGTACTTACCCCAAACAGGACTGACACAGATTATTATACAACAAATTTGTTTAAGCCACTATGCATTAAAATTTATTAAAACACAAAACTTTAAACAATCATTGAGTATCAAGAGCTTTTCATTCACTCACACATTCATAAACAATACATATACTTTCCTTCCCGCTGAACAGTGATCAGGTGTTGGCTTGGGATGACATTTGGTGCTGCGGTTGATGCCAACAAAATGAGGAGGAAATGAAGGACCTTGTCCTTGATACTTTTTCTTCTCTCTGGGCTTTTTTTGGCTGCTGCAGTTTCCAACAAATATTGCAGCCCATTACTCAACACAGTTCGTTAATGAGAAGAAAGCCATGTATTTTTCCTTGGTTCAAAACAGTCCATTGGTCTGTCAGTTCCTCATCTCGTTCCTCCTTCGTTCGGCAAGCTCAGGGCATCGGACAAATCTGGCCATATCCTGTGTTTCGGTCCACACTCGGGCATGGTCTTGGTTCAGCTTCCAAGTTCCTCAGCATTTCCTCGCGTTTGGCGTCCTAGTCCTCCTTTAAATTTAATGCATCACATGGAGCCATCTTGTTAGGCTCTTTAACTTGCTTTAAAGGCCATACTTTGGTTCAGTCTTTGGTTTCTTTTGGTTCTTTTAGTTCCAGTCCAAGCCAAACAACTCATTCACTTCTTCACACAGAAAAACAAAAGTAATGACCACAGAGAACCAAAATACTTCAATCTAGATAATGAGGAAATCGAAATAGGTAAAAGAGTTCCTGTCTTGGATCAGTAGAGATCAGAATGGAGACTACACAGTCAAAAAATCGAAAACTAAGGAATGGGAAGGGAAGCTATGAAAAGAACTAAAAAGATCTGTAAACAGAAAAATATACAACTGAGCACTAAAGTCGACCTCATCCAACCAATGTTTCCCCCCCACACCATGTACAGTTGGTAGAGGGACAGTTGAACAATAATAATAAAATTTGTTTTATTTATATACCACCGCTAATTTCCAAAGATCATAGCGGTGACAGCAGAGTAAGCTAAGTTTAGCAAGTAAGCTAATTGCCCCCAACAGTCTTGGTTACTCATTTTAAAAAAAGCGACCTCAGAAGATGCAAGCCTGAGTCGAGCCTTGGTGCCCCTTTTGCTGGTCTTGAACTCGCAACTTGTGGTTTTGAGTGAAATGGCTGCAGTACAGGCAATTTAACCACGGCACCCACCAGGCGGATAAGAAGAAAATTCATTTCAGTTGTGGTACTGGAGAAGATTGCTGAGAGTACCATGGACAGCCAAAAAGCAAATGGATCCTTTAAACAGGTCAAGCCAGAATCTCCCTTGGAAGCCAAGATGATCAAAACTTAGATTGTCATACTTGGTCACAAACCATGAGAAGGCATAACTCATTGGAAATACATAAGAGCTAGAAGGTGGAGAGATGTAGAAGAGAGGAAGAACTATGCTAAATGGGTTTGAATTCATTTAAGGAGAATAGAGGCATGGAGTTACAGGATTTAAGCAAAACAATGAAAGAGAGGGATCTTTGGAGGTGCTTAATCCACAGGATCGTCATGGGTTAGGGAATGACTTGAAGGCAGTGTAGCAAAAAACAACAATAATGGGTTTATGGAAATGTTTTTTAAAAATTTTGGAACTCTGCTCAAGGTCAAAAGAAATGCATTCCTCAACTACGAGTGAAGTTGTGCCATCTTCATCAAAATTCACAGCAGAAATTGATTCAAAACTAGCATAAAAGTATAAAAATCTAAATTTTCCCAGATTTTTTTAATTCCCCATTTATTTTATCTTTGCTGTTTGCTAACTGCTGTAGCCAGGATCTGATTAGGGGAATTTAGAATTAGCGTCAATATTGCAAGGTCACCTCCTGATAATGTATACTGAGAAGACCGGCGGTTTTTCTAAGAATGGAGCTGAACAGGCGTCTTCAAATTAAAGTATAGTGTTTTATTAAGAAGGAGAATTACACGCTGATTCAATAACAAACACACATGCATACGAGGCTCAGGAAATCAGAGGTTGCTTGGAAAAGAGTAATAGGCCATCACTAGGGTGATACGTACCAAAGACGAGGCTTCTTCCAGAGTCCAAATGAGATAGATGGAAATGAGATTCAGTCATGGGTAAGGACTGGGCTGGGAGCCAAATCAGAGTTCGAGGGACAGATCTTCCCCTGAAATCCAGACTGGCACACGGAAAGGGAAAACCTAAGAGTTTTTAAAGGCAAAACGAAGCCTTTGGCAAAGGGTGTGTAATTTTCTTGAGTACCTAACAGAAGCGGGGGTCCTAATGTCTTGGTGAATTTTAATACCTGTCTGATAACAGATTGAGGAGGGGGTAAACTGATCAAGGTGGGCAAACATTGCAACCTCCTGTCAAGTTTGGATAGAATGATAGTCTAATTACAACTCCCAGACTGTCTGGAAGATATTGTGTAGTGAGGCTCACCTCATGGGGTGTGGTATGTAACATGTTCCCTTCGCTTTGTTGATGGCTGACAGCAGACCAGATTCCATCTGGGGCCCATGTGGGACATCATCTACTGTATACCAAAATTTGAAAAAGAGGCAGTTTTGGTAACATGGCCTTCATGTAGACTTCAGCCCATCTCTATAAATGAGAGAACCTCCTAGTGTCATCCTGTTCCTCAACAACATGTTATCTAGTTGGCTTGAAATCTACACACAAAGTAGATCGTATACACCCAAAATTTCAAGTTACTACTCTAGCTCAAACAAGTGTCCTTTTTTATAACCAGTTGAATTTTTGAGCCTTGTAGTGGAGAAAAAGGGGTGGGGCAATTTTGTCTTTACTTATGATGTAATCAAAATATCCCCCCATTGTTAATATGTTAACAAATTTCAAAATGGCTTCTCAGATTTGAGTCATGCACCACTAAGTTTTTGTACAGCTTTGGAAGTCATGTTTTTAAAATCTGTATTCTATCTTTTTTTATCTCTCCCCTTAAAAAAAAGTAAAATTTCCAAATTGTTTTACACACCAAAGGACACAAATATATACCAGCAGATTAAGACTGTTCAGTAACTCAGGCCTCCAATATCATACTTTAGTCTCTCTTGTCCTTTTGTGTTTTGCAACTGTTTAAACAAAGCTCAAAGCTTGTACAAATTACAGGGAAAATCTGTACACTGATCTGAACATCTTACACGCAACAACTAAATCACTTAATGTACAATCAGATACCAGTTGACCTTTTTCTGTAATTCCAATGAAAGATGCAACTAGGTATGACTGTAGAAGTTGCACACGATTTGTGAAACTACAGAACATATCTCAGAACTATAACCAGGCAGTTTTCTAGAAGCCACAAGTTTCTAAAATTATTTCCCCTTCTAGGAACCTTTTGCCCAGCGGTGCTTGGGTTTTTTCTTTTCAGCTCTTCCATCATCAACAGCAGCTTTCTGCTTGGGATTATAGCAGTAGCAAAAGAACATATTTAGGTGCTGACCTCAAGATAAAAAACCTGACGGATCCTACATCAGAGTTCTCAACCATACCATCGTTAACTAGATCTGAACCTTAGTCATACTTAGTTGGAAATCAGTGAGACCTAGAAATAATAACTAATTCTAATTAATTTCAATAGGCCTGATGAGGCCTGGTGGCACAAAAGCTAAATGCCAGTACTGCAGCCACTCCTCACAAGCCATAAGGTTTGTGAGTTCAATCCCAGCCAGGGGCTCGAGTTGACTCAGCCTGGCAATCCTTCTGAGGGTGCTAAAATTAGTACCCAGCTTTTGGGGTGGGGGCAATTAGCCCTACAGGTGTGGAACCACTTAGACACTGCTTAGTGTGTTATGAATGGTATATAAATGAAGCTGCTGGTTGCCTATTATTCATGACTATGAGGTTGTCCCGCACTGACCAAATAAAGCGCTTTCTAACAGCGTTTGAAGCCTAGTTGCTTAGACACACACACAAAGTGAAACCAGGTGAAAAGTGAAACAAAGCTGTACTTCGGAGGTTAAAACCAGAGCAAAAAGAAGCAGTGATACTCTGATCAGTGGGCAAGAAATGTGCATCATCACACGGCATATAAACAGCCCAGCGCCAGTTATGGTCTGCTGCAAACAAAAATGTATTGCCAATAATTCAATGGATGTAATTACAACATACAACATACAGGAGCCTGTTGTGGTGTAGTGGTTAAATGCTGGTACTGTAGCCACTACACAAACCACAAGGTTGTGAGGTTCAATGCCAGCCAGGGCTTAGGGTCGACTCCACCGCAGCAAGCCTTCCGAGGTTGCTAAAATGAGTACACCAGCTTGTTTGGGGCAACTAGCTTACACTTTGTTAACCGCTTAAGGAGTGCTTAAGTGCACGGAGAATTATTATTATTATAGAAATGTAACTTGCCTATGCTATAAACAAAACCAGACAATCTAACAGGGGGGCAGGGGTGAAGGGGCATGTATGGGGGGCCCTCCATCATCGTGCTTTTGCCATTTGGATCACTCAGCCATGGAATGGCAACCAATGCGCTGTACAGGCACACATCACACGTGAGATTGTGTGGTTTGTGTATAAGGGTGAGCGTCCAATGAAAGGCATCTGGGTGGGAAAGGGGAGATCATTGGACCGTCCCACAAGTTGGTGTTTGTGGCATGGTTGTATATGCATGCTAGGGAAGATGACAATAATACAGTGGACCCCTTGTTTAAATACGGCTGGGGTTTTGGTTCCAAGATCTCCCGGTGTATAACAAAATCCGTGTATGGGGTCCCCCAAGTCCCATTACATATAATGACATAGCAAAATGGTGTTCCTTATAAAAAATGGAAAATCAAGGTAAATTTTATATACTTTTTTTGTAACATTTTTCAAACCGTGTATGCTTAATTAATCCGTGTATAAAAAATCCGTGTATAAGAAGGTCCGACAGTAAATAATAAATGGCTGTGATGTTGTGTTGTGTGGTGCAGACAGTCTGAGGGTGCGCGGTTGTCCTGGATGGGCGTGTGCAAGAACAGCGGGTTTTTCAACCTCACTTTTTAGAAAACCCAGAAATTGAGCTGCTTTTTCCTGCCCCTGTTGCTCCAGCCCTACTCTGGATTCAGCCCAAAGAGCAATCTGTATTCACCAGACAAGCTGGGGAAACTGACCAACCCTTGCAAAAATTTCTGTTGAAATTAATTTGTGAAGGGCTTGAGCATCTCTGGGTCCTAATATGTAACCATGTTTTTTGAACAAAGAATATTAGATACCAAGATAGAACGGCACTCTTCAGCCCTGTTCAAATACAAGATTTATGAATACATAGCAAAAAGCAAAAAATACATTTGAAGAAGCAAAAATATCTGACCTTTCCCAGCAATCAATGTAAAACCTTCAACCCATCTCTGATTCAAAGCAAATGGATACAAATTTTTTTGACCAACAAAGGATGATTCTCCAGGGCATCCCAGTAACCAAATAGTTTTGTAGATGACGTGAAGATAAGGCACAGTGTTGATAAGAAAGTCAGTTGTATTCCCAGCCCTAGAAACACAGGTTTTCCTTTTTTAAGATAGGGAAATTATGGGGTTGAGAGAAAATCAACTTTCTTCTGCAAGGTACTAAAACAACTTGTGAGACAGAAGGTTGCCTCTTTGCAGTTAAGTGGCTAAGTGAATCTATTTATTATTTTATCTATAAAATATATAATAATAAATAAAACTTAATTTTTTATCCCAATTTCCTACATACAATAAAAGAAAAGTGGCTACCATTAAAAAACCCAATATAAAAACAAACAAAACCTAATTTTTTTTTTATCCCTGCCTTTCCAGGTTGGGACCTGAGGTGGCTCACAATACACACACACACACACACACATTTAAACAACACTTTAAAAAACAATTAACATATCCAATTAAACAGTAAAAGGTTTTTTAAATATGACATACAAAATTTAAAACTACAAGGTTAAAATAGACTAAACCCCCCACCACAATAAAACCAGAGCCTGCAATGTTTAAAAAGCTGCTTGGAAAATGCCTTTTCTTGCCAGAGAAAGGCCAGCAGGAAGGAGCCAGCCTAGCCTCCCATGGAAGGGAGTTCCACAGGGGGGGAGCGCCACTGAGAAGCTCTTTCTCGTGTGCTCACTAAGGGAGCCTGGGATGGCGGTGGGGACCAAGAAAAAGCCTTCTTCTAAGGATGTTTAGGGCTCATAATAGTTCGTATGGGGAGATACAGTCCATCAAATATCCTCGATCTAAACTGTGTAGGACTTTATAGGTCATGACCAGCAGTTTTTGAATTGTGCCTCAGAAAATGAACCGTTAGCCAGTGGAGCTGTTTCAGTACAGTACTGGAGTGTTCTAGATGTAGCATTTTGGATCTGCTGAAGTTTGTGAACTTTGTCCAAAGGCAGCCCCACGTAGAGTGCATTACAAGAGTCCAAACGGGAAGTAACCAAGCATGTGCCACTGTAGCCAGAATGACGCCTCAAGGAATGGGCACAGCTTGTGCACTATTTTTTAACTCTGCAAATGCACTCCTGGCCACTGCTGAACCCAGGGGAATCCTGGGAGTTGTAGTTTGTTGTAGCACCAGAGTGCTCTCTCTCTCTCTCTGACAGAAAAGACTAAATACCTCACAAAATTACACTTCCCGCAGAAATCCCTAGCATTGAGCCAGACAGTCAAAGTGGTCCTCAAACCAAATTATTTCCTGCAGTGTGGCGCAGCCCAGAGGAATGTGTTGCAGAGGGTTATAGTCCAAAACACTCAAAATAATCCACTTGAAGTATCTTTGACGGTCCTGCCTCAATGCTAGGGAATCCTGGGAACTGTAGTTTTGGTGGGGCCTTTAGCCTCCTCAGTCAGAAAGAGCCTAGCGCCACAATAACTACAAACCCCAGAATTAAAATACCATTGAGCCAGGGCAGTTAAAGCGGTGCCAAACTGGGTTAGTCTGTTGTGGGCGATGCACCCTACGTTGCCTTTTCCTTCCCCCCCCATCTCTATGGCCATAGAGGTAGGGGAAAGGTGAGCATGTTGGGTGGGGGTTTTGGAACCGTTTTTTTTAGCAGTGTGACCTTCTACATGTTGATAGGATAGCCCTGTTTTAAATTTTGAAGGGATGTCACATGAGGGTGGAGCAAGCTTGTTTTTCTGCGGCTCCAGAGACTAGAACACAAGCTCCAGGAAAAGAGATTCCACCTCAACATTAGGAGGAACTTCAGGACAGTGAGAGCTTTTAAAGTGAAGCACATGTCCTAGGAGAGTGGTAGAGTCTCTTTCCTTGGAGGTCTTTGTAGCAGAGGCTGGATGGCCGTCTGTCTGGGATGCTTTGACGAGAGTTCCTGCATGGCAAAAGGGGGCTGGACTGGATGATGCCACTTGTGGTCCTCTTCCAACTCTATGGTTCTGCCATTCTAGCCTTTATCAACATCTATGGTCAAGTCCCCCTTTAAAAGAGCGGGAAAGGCTGAGAGACCACACACCGCGCCTGTCGTTAACGTCACTTCCCGCTTTGGACCGGAAGCCGAAGAGAGGAGCGGAGGAGGAGAAATGAAAACCAGGCCCCGACGAAGAAACAACGCTCCGTCTCGCAGACTTGCGTCGCCCTCCCGTCCCGGCCTCCCCCTTCCTCTCACTCAGCCGCTTCGCAGCTGCTCGTCACTTCTATATAAAGGGGCGAAGCGAGCGAGCGGGCGGCTGGCGGCGGCAGCCCAAAGGGCCGCCGAGGGGCCGCAGGGGGGAGCAGGGAAGGCGGTGGAAGAAGATATATAACATAGATCTATCTATATAATAGAGAGAGAGCTTCGTCGGGGCGCCTTGCCCGAACGAGGGAGGGAGGGAGGCAGGCAAGGGCGGAGTTTGGGAGAAACCCCTGAGGCGAGACTTGAACCGTTTGAGGCGGAGGAAGGAAAGAAGGGAGGAAGGTGTTCACAGGGCAGCGCTTTCAATTTGCCTTAGAACCCCCCCCCTCTCTCCTCTCTCTGGGGGGCTTCCGACGGTGCCTCAGCCATTGCCCCCCCCCCTCTTCTCTCTCGTCTAGTGATATATAGATATAGCTGGTTTCTTTTCTCCTTCCCGGGGGTGGGCTGGGACATGGCGAGCTCGGCTAATACAAAACCCCGTGGTAAGGACCCCGAGGGAAACGGTGATAAGTGTTGGGGGGGGGAAGGGGGGGGCTTTAATTAATATATGACACTAGGGAGGGGAGGTGGGACTGGACGCCTCCTTCCACCCTCTTTCTGTCGGTCGGTCCTGGGGGGAAGAGAGACCCACTTTCTTCTAGTGGCTTCCCCCACTGTTTTCTGGGGTAGCTTTAGCTTTGGTCCTCCCCCTTTTTCTTTTATTTTGGGGAGGGGAATGGAGCCCCAAACCAAAGCTTTTCCTACTTGTCTGAAGCTGGTGGTGGAAGAGGAAAAGGGTTAATGTTATTAATTGTTGTTATTACTATGTTTATTTATATCCCCCCTCCTTTTACTCTGTGTGTTGGTGTGTATAATATATATAAACAATTTTTTTCACTCCTCTTTTTAGCTTGAGACCAGCCTTCTCTTTCCTCCCCGCAGCGCTCTTTCCTCCTCAATCATATATATATATATATTCGTGACGACGGAAGGTAAAAAGCACTTTTCAAACCCGGCAGAGAGACAAACTGAGGGGGAAACAAGAGCAACAAGAAGCCCAAACTACACGAGTCTCTTTTCTCCTCCACCCTCCTTTTTCTTGAAGGAAAAAAACCCACTCGTCAATACTAGCTTTTCTCCACAAGTTATGTTTTAAGTGTTATTATTAGCCATCTCTTTCTTTCCCATTCCCGCCTTTTCTTTTTCTATACTTTTACCCCACCCCTACTATTCTTATTTTTATTTCGATTATTAATAAAACCGCCTTCTTTCTTCTCTCTTCTTCACCCCCTCTTATCAAACTTTACCTATCCCGTTATTACTTTCTATTATTAACCATGTTTTTCCTCATTCCCTCCTTTTTCTGTACTTTTTAACCCATCCCCTATGTTTTATTATACACATCTTCTTCTTCTTTTTCCTCATCTCCTCCTTTTCTAATTTTATCCCCATCCCTATTTAGTCTTATTTTTCTTTTCTCTTTCTTATTGTTTTACCACGGTCTTCTTCCATAACCCTTTCCGTTTCTATAACTTTTACCATCCATATTACTCTTTATTGTATTTATTACTATTAACCACTCTTCTTCTTTTCCCCCCTCCTTTTCTATACTTTTACACATCCCCAAATTATTTTTTTATTTTTTATTGCATTTATTCATATTTTAATCTTTTTTAGTATTTTTTCTTATTTTTTATTTATTTTTAACTATTTATCTTGCTTTTCTACTTTATTTTTAGCATTCTTATTTTTTTAGTACTTTATTCTTTATTTATTTTTTAGTATTTTTCTTTTCTACTTTAGTTTAGCATTTAATTTTCCCTTATTTTATTATTGTTATGCTATTTTTAAGTGTTTGGTTTTCATTACACCGCCTGCTCTTCCTTCTGCTCCTTCCACCGCCCAGCCCTCCTTTTCTCTGTCCTTCCTTCTCCCAAAGAGACACACTCCTGGGGTTCTCGGTTTCCACAATCGGTTTGCAATAACAGTCACAACAGAAAGAGCAACAACGACAACAAAAGCCCTTCCCAAAATTGTCCATCATTTTTATTATTTAAAAAAATTACAAACTGAAAAAATAACAATAAGGTAAAAGGAAACGCCCTCCCTTTCCTCCAACCTCAATGGTTTCCTCCAATAAAAGCCCCCTCGGACCCACCGGCGGCCTGAGCAGTGCTGTCTGCCTCTCTGCAGAGGGTTGGGGGCTGCCTTTGTATCCTTTTTCCGAGATCCATCATGGTCTTCTCCGCCTGCCTTTCTCTCCCTCTCCTCTCTCTCTCTCTCTGGCTGCTCTGGTGTGTCCTCCTTCCCGCGGCCGCCCTGTTTATATAGAGCATTGCAGCTCTCTAATATAGACTCTGCCAGGATGGGAAGGTGCTTTCCAGCCCCACGTCACCGCCTCTCCATTTAAACACCACAGCGGCCTTAAATAGGGGAGAGCTGCCGAGAGCAGCCGGGGAGGCGCCTCCCAGGCTCCGCAAAGGAAGGCAGAGGCGCTCCTTTGTCGCCAGAGCAGGCTTTCCAGGAGGAGAGGAAGAGACGACGGTGCCTCGCAGCAGGGGAGGCTGGAAGAGGCTGAGTGTGCTTCTCCCCTCCTCTTTATTGTTTTGTATTAGAAGCCTATAGTTTTACATACCAGAATCGTGTGTGTCTGCTTGAATCATGTTTCTTTGCTCTTGTATGTACTGGAAAGACTGTAAGTGCAGTTGTTGGTGGTAGTAGTAGTTAGTTGTTATTATGGGTTCTGTATTTATAAGCCTATTAGCTTTAATATGAGAATCACGTTGTTTTCTGGTTGAGCTTCTGCTTGAACAATGTTTCTGTTTGCCTTGTATTAGTGGAAAGAGATAAATGCAGCTGTTGGTAAGTAGTAGTAGTAGTAGTACTTGTTCTTGTTATGGGTTCTTGTACACTTACAAGCCTGCTAGCTTTATATAACCACAGTTGTGTGTGTCTGGTTGAATCATGTTTCTGTTTGCTCTGTATGTAGTTAAAAGAAAGTAAGTGCAGTTGTTTTGTTGGTTGTTGTTGCTGTTGTTATATTATATTTAGTGAAAAGAAATGCAAGTTGTAGGAGGTTCTTGTACTTAGAAGCCTGTTACTTTACATATGAGAATCACATTTCTGTTTGAATTTCTCTTGTATCATGTTTCTGCTCTTCTATGTAGTGAAGAAAACATAAGTGCAGTTATTGTGTTAGTAGTACTGTAGTAGTAGCAGGAGCTATTATTATGATGGGGTTCTTGTACTTAGAAGCCTGCTAGCTTTACAAATGAAAATCCACCACAACATAGGAGGAACTTCCTGACAGTAGTAGTAGTAGTAGTAGTTGTTATTAGTAGTGAAAACAGATGTAAGTGCAGTTGTTATTACTTACTTATTTATTCAAGGAATTAATCCTACCTGTCTCCACAGTGGGATTCAAGGCAGTTACTAATTTAAAAAAGACAGAAGTAAAGACATAGATTACAAAAGAATTAAATATATTCATATTAAAAAATACATTAAAAGTACATAGTTAAAACCATAAAAACCATAATACATTACCTATTATATAACATAATACATTATATAATAATCTATGGTTTATTATTATATAATTGTGACGGTTGTTATCCACCCTGGAGTCACTCTGGGCCCATGGCGACCCGTAGATGAGACCCTTCCAAGACTCCTTGTCCTCCACTGCTCCCAAATATCACAACACCCAGCCCCTTCTTTAAAAAGCTTGCTTTTGACTTCATGAAGGGCAGGGGGCCAGGCGTTCTCCTTTTTCCAGGACTGCCCCCCATTTCATCCCTTCTCTCACAAAGGAATTCCAAAATGTTGTCCTTTTGACATGACTAAGAAGCATGGATTTATATCATGGGAGCTGCTTCAGCTTTTCTTATGTTGTGCCCTACATTTTTCTTCAGTGTCCTATTCTTGCAGCACCTTGTCCCTCCTTTGTGGTTGAGATAGGGGTCACCAGATTAGGGGTGGCTACGAGAACTGAAAATTGCAGTCTTAGGTTTGTTTTGTTGTTACTAACTGCCCTGGAGTGGTGAGCCTAAGTTGAGATGTTTCCTCTCCCTGTCCTCCACTGGTCTACTTAGATCCTGCAAATCATACTGGTGGCTTGTTTAATGAATCTGTTATTATTTATATACTACAGCTGTCCCTTCTGATTCGCGGGGGATCAGTTCCGGACCCCTCTGCGAATGGAAAAAATGCAAGTAGTGGAGCCCCATGCTTTTATGGTGGTGGTGCCATTTTTCCCTCCTGGTTCCCATCCACAGAAATTCAGTGAATCCAGAGGGATGACTGACTATCTAGCATTTAACCCCACCCAACATCAAGGCACTAGTGGCTAACAACAAATTTAAAACAGTGGTTGTTAAAAACAATTAAACACATTATAATGTAGATTTAAAGTTTAAAACAATTTAAAAAGTTAAAAACATACACATTAAAAATATTACAATGTATTTACAAACGTACATGCAAACCTTGACAGTACAGCATTTAAAACCCAAATGGTTTGTAAAATTCTTTATTTTGTAACTGAACATTTGTAATTGTCTACCATCTATGACTGTTGTCTTTTTAATGAGTCATACCTTCACATGATATGACCGAAGTATGATAGCCTCAGTTGGATCATCTTGGCTCCAGGGAGACTTCAGGCTGATCTGTCATGGATCCATTTGTTTGTCTTTTTGGCTATCCACGGTACTCTTAGTAGTAGATTTCTGCTAGCAATCTTACATAGTAAATGAATAAACAAAACCATGTCTGTGCACAGTCTTTGTTCATTCATCCATACAGTTGGCCCTCCATGTTTGTGGCTTTGACTTTGCAGATTTGATTATTCATGGATTTGATTAATATGTTACCTGTAGGACCCCAGCACAACTTTATGGTCAGTGGCACCAGAAGTCGCATGGAGGACCTAGATGGAACTCTTTAGGCATGTTTAGGTCAAGAAGCATAGAATCGTAGAGTTGGAAGGACCACAAGGGCCATCAGTCCAACCCCTGCCATGCAGGAACTCACAATCAAAGCATCCCTGACAGATGATCTCCACCATCTGTCCTCCAGTGCAATTATGGGGTCAACTTCAGACAGATATTGATCACAAACTTGCACTGGGGGACATAGAGATTCCTAGGAAGGTGTTCTCTTGAGTGAAAAAGTGCTTTTATATGTTATTATTTCCAGTTTTGTGGAGGTCCTACACGCCTAACCCCGCCAAAACGGAGGCCCCCTGTAAAGATTTTTATTTTTTATTTATTTTTAAACTGACATTTATTTATTTATTTTTAACTGTCCTTTTGTCCTAGAGCGCAGTAGGGAAAAAGTTACCCAGTTCTCAACTGACTACTCCATTGAAATATTTAGGTTAAAGGATTTTTGCTGTGATTCATCATCTTCACTAGCAGAATGTGCTGAGATAGTGTCCTGGTGAAAACAGTGGTACTAAAAAGTCCGTAATTATGCTGTTTCAGTTTAACTAGCTTATGATTTGGGGTTTTACTCCTATTGACATAAATTGGACTTGATTGAATTAGAGCAGATCATTTTGGTTTAAAGAGTAATTCAAGGTTACTAGGTATTAGAAGACAAGAATTGTGAGTAATCCTTCTGCGTGTGGAGTTTTAGAAATATAAATACACCTTGGTACGTTATAATCTGCCATAGAACTGCAGAATGATTTTTAGCATAGTTTAAGTAATGGTTTTCAGACCAATATAAAGAACTAATATTGTTTCAATTATATAAATGAATGGTCTAATAAACTTTTTAATCTTTTAAAATAACGTTTTAATTCTATAAAGACTATCCTTGTAATAGCAGTTTAAATTTTACATGATTTTAGTCAAAAATTATTTTCTGAAAATATTTAAAATATTGCCAGGTAACTTGTTAACAGAGATTCTCATTTGTGTTTTTTTTTTAAGCCCAAACTGTATAGGTCAGTGATTGAAGACGTCATAAATGATGTCCGAGAAGTCTTCCTGGATGCTAGCGTCGATGAGCAAGTCCTTGTGGAACTGAAAACAGTAAGTTACATTAATTGCAAATTACTGAGACCTTTAGCACATAATTATAAGGGCTGTAAGTGCTTCTTGAACTTATAACTATGTACAGAACACAAAGAAGGCTAGGAAGCTGGCAATGAAGAAAAGCAATGGAAGTGATAAGCATTATTAAAAGGGATTTAAAAGGTAGCCAAATATTAATCTCTGGTATCACTTATTTCATTTTAAAAGAAAAAGCTACTGTAATTGTTTTTTAAAGGGCAAACAATTTTTCCTGTTTTCTGCCATGGCAAATACTGTGAGGAGGGGCTATGGGTAGTGTGAAATTTGTGTGGTTCCCCACCCGATTTTTGTAGAACATGAACGGTTCTTTACTTTATTATTGTCAATCTGTGTCTAACTAGAGTTCCTTAAAAGTTATTATTTTAATCACTTGAGCTCTTAAGATTGTAAGCAACAGTATTATCTATCAACGTTCCCTTTAAGAATAGTTTTAAGCTTTGGACTTTCAGGACATTTACAGGAGCAGGTGGCTTTATAATTCTTCATACATTAAAACAATCAGTTGATGCAGTTATACATTCATTGTGCTGGTACATCATATCATATAGACATGTCAGTCCAGCACATTTCATACTCTAGGTCAAAGAGGGCAAAATGCAACCTGTCAAAGGGGGAATTTAAAAGGAACTCTAGGTGTTCTGGAGGTCATTTCCACCCACATTTAGACCCAGACCTAGGGGTCAAAAAAACTTTACAAAATGGTTTTTAAAAAATATTTTTTTTTGTCCCAAAATGACCCAAGTGCCCTCTAGGACCCCAAAGGGCCTGAAAACATGATGAGAATGCCTCAATGTGAAGTGTGCCCTCCATGGTCCCCTTCCACAGTTGCCCATCTCTGTTCTAGAGGTATATCTTTATTAGAAACACTTCTCATTTATAAGGTATGTGGTATTTGTAGTATAGTCAGTCCTCCACATTTGGAGGTTTTAATACCTGCAAATTTGATTATTTGGAAGTTTTTCTGGGAGGGGCAGGAAGAAAGAAACTGCTGCACCTGGTACTTCCACATGCAGCCTGGCTGCAGAAGAAAGAAACAGAGTGGGCAGGCAGAAAAAGAGACAGGGAGGGTAAGTGAGCCTCCCAGGAACCATAGGGCTGCTGGGGCAGCAGTGCTTTGCAGAGGAGAAAGGGAAGTGGTTCCATTCCTCAGCCAGCCGCCCTCTTAGACTCTTCTCTGTTGTATCTGGCACCTCTATGTGCACTCTGGATGAGGAAAGGGGGGACTGGTGGAGAAAGAGGAGGGTAAGAGAGCCCCTCCAGGAACCATGGCGGCAGTAATGGTAGTACCACAGCTCTCCAATGCTTGGAGGGTCCTTCCAAGGAAGGGGGGCACCGTGGATATATATGGGTTTTCCACTTTCACAGTGGTAACCCTAAATCCCTGTGAATGTGGCAGCCAACTGTACATGTCAGGGGTAAAGAATATCTTGTGCAATATTTGTGTAACACAAAAGGTATACATTTGACATTTCTGTTGAGGAATTTCATACATAGTATCTCAGAGTATTTGCATAGCTTCTAGTGCTTGGTAGCATTTTTAAGACATCGGCTTAATTCAGCATAGCTATAATAATTGTTTGAGAGAGCATTTGTAGCTATCCGTGAACCGCCATTTCAGACATGGGCCCAAAAAACACAGGCAAAACAGCTGGAAGCCACTCCGACTCCACCAAAAGGAGTCTGAGGCAGCCACAAAAAAGAGTTGGTTTAAACAATGGTGAAGGGTCTGAGGAGCAACTTAGGGAGCTGGATATATTTAGCCTGGAGAAGAGAAGGTTAAGAGATTATATGATAGCCCTGTTTAAATATTTGTGGGGGTGTCATAATGAGGATGGAGCAAGTTTGTTTTCTGCTGCTCCAGAGAATAGGATCGGAACAATGAATGGAAGCTACAGAAAAAGAGATTCCACTTAAACATTAGGAAGAACTTCCTGACAGTAAGGGCTGTTTGACAGTGGAACACACTCCCTTGGAGTGTGGTGGAGTCACCTTTGGAGGTTTTCAAAGAGAGGCTGGATGGCCATCTGTTGGGGGTGCTTTGATTGTGAGTTTCTGCATGGCAGAATGGGGTTGGACTGGATGGCCCTTGTGGTCTCTTCCAACTCTATGATTCATGTTTAAACTGACTCCTGGCAGGCACGGCTTGAGACCTGTGGCGGTGGCCTACTTTGGGAGTGAGCCATGCGGTCGCCACAATCCTGACACGATCATGCTCAGAGTGGCCATAGGCCACTCCTTCCCAGCCATCTACTTCACCCCATGGTATTGTAAGAGTGTTCTTATCTGTATTCTGTAGATTGCAATCTGTTCAGAAGACAGTTTCTGTCTCAGTTGCCCAAAGTCTGTCAAATATTTGCTGAAATTGGATAGTAGTGCTTGGCTTTGATCTATAGCTCCTCTGAAGAGCCAGTCCTGTACTTCCCACACTTTTTGGGTATCCAAAAGCTTTAACTTCTCAATTCTGACTTCTATTGCAAATCCTACTTTGTGTCCAAGTACAGGAGAAAAGGCAGGATATAGATGAATTTTTAATCATCATCATCTACCTAGATGATGCTGTCCTTTCATGATATATGTAGTATATCATGTACTGTATCGGAGATCTACTTATTGCTGAATTCTCATAGAATCTTTCCTACTGTGATCTCAGGTTTCAACTGTTGTTAGGAATCTACATTGATTTCCTTTTCTGTTTTTTCTAAGAAAATAGATCACCTGTCAGCAACTTTCTCAGCTGTTCTTATTTTGTTTTTTCTGGCTATACATCCAGAAGCATATGTAATATTTCTACCCACACTTTTTACATTTAACCTTCCAAATCATACAGAAGCAAAACAGACTTTCAGTTGTGTCATTCAAAGGGCAGGACGAAACATTTTACTATGGTTGACAAATCCTAATGGATTTCCCATGATAAGTGCATGTTGTCCACCCTGTTGTAGACCAAAAAGAAAAAGAACCTAGGGAACTCTAGCCCTAGAGGCATTGGCTAAGCATCCAAGTGAAGATGTGATCATTGCAAACAAGGATCAAAATGAACAATTTTGGAGACCAAGGAAACTTCAAATTAATTTTAGAGATAAATAAAACCCATTATGTGGTGGATGCCCAGGCAAAATAGAAAAAAAAACCTTTATCCAAATTTGTGAGCAGCTAGAGTCATCAGTAAGAGAGCCAGTGAAATGTAGTTAGAGTGTTGTAATAGAAGTCTGGGAGACCAGGATTTAAATATCCGCTCAGCCATAAAAACCCACTTAGTGATCTTAGGATGCTGTTTCAGCCTCGGAGGAAGGCAGTGTAAAAACTCATTTTGAACAAATCTTGCCAAGAAGGAGACTCCACCCTCCATAACTACCATCCGCCAGCCAGGGAGGGAGTTCATCAGGCAGGTCCAGCTCCATCAAGACTAGCCTGAAGGAAGGAGATTCCGCCCTCCATAACTGCCATCCGCCGGCCTGAGAGGAAGGAGACTCCGTCCTCCGTAACTGCCACCCGCTGGCCTGAGAGGGAGTTCACCAGGCAGGTCCAGCTCCATCAGGGCTAGCCTGGAAGAAGTAAGAGCCCTCCCTCCAATCCATCTGCCTTGGTCCAGGCCTCAGAGGGAGAGAAGAACCACTGGACCTCATCCCCTTTCCCTCCACCATTCCCTTCTCCTTTTGTGTCGTGTCTTTTAGATTGTAAGCCTGAGGGCAGGGAACTGTCTGATTAAAAATAATAATTGTAAGCCACCCTGAGAGCCATTAGGGCTGAAGGGTGGGATATAAATAAATAAATAAATAATGTAGACTCTGAAGGACCTTGGCCCTGAGGCTGGGCTTTACATGGATAGAACAACAGGATCAATAATTTAACTATTGGGAGGGTCCTTTGCTACTTCATTGCATTAGTACTAACTGCTTGTACACTGTAAGAGTCATGGCATAATTGCTGGCTGTCAGGATGCAAAAGAAAACTGTCACAAGGGATACCCAAGTGATACTGGAGCTAACTGAGCTGTCTGGTCTGTTGAAGTGGTGTCCTCTTGGGTAAGCTGGTTAGGCAATGAGTTGGCAGTCAGATAAGCTTTGTATCTGAGGTATTTTTTTAGTTCCAGAGAACCACCTTTCCTTCATCTATGGAGTAAGCAAATACGCAGTTACTCTGGTTTCTCTGCCATCAGCCCAGACACATTTTGCCTGGCAGCCTTACATGAAGGGGGATTTGCTGGTTCTTCTAAAAGAAAATGCATTTTGAGTGAAGATGTCATTGTAATGTGAACAGAAATACAAAACACATCTTTAAATATGGAGAGCCACTATATTTGAAATCCTCTGTCTTTCCTCATTCTTTTGAGAAAAGTTACTTTTTCTGGAGATGAAATATCAATAATGCATCAGTCAGCAAGGTAACAAAGAGACTTCCAGACAAATTGTTAATATTCTCTATGCAATATACTTCCTTCTGGGAAAGAAAAGTTATTGTTTGTTGGTTTTATTAGACTAGTGCTTTCTAGAATGTAACCTAGGAAATTGGCTGTCGTCTTTTATGTTTTCCTATTCATTTTCCACAAGAAAGTACCCCAAGACACCACTATATGGTTTGGAGACAATATACCTAGCTGACATTGTCAGTGCAGTGGGGTGAGATGAGAATCAAGTGCAGAATGGATACAAAGTGACAGGAGCTATTTTTTTTTCTGAGGATCTGTGGTCATACCCCCTAGAAGGAAATAGATGCTGAATAGATCAGTGTGTCGATGATGAGGCAATGTGAGTAGCTAATATATGTCATTAAAAAGAAAACTGCTTAGGAAAAACTTGTTTAATCAATGCAGCTCTGGGAGAACAAGCTGCTCCAGTCCAAGGCTGTAGATGGATTTCATTCAGAGGAACAGCAACTTTTGTTGCAAGTACAGCAACAGCAGCAGCAACAGCAGCATGCCCATCATCACCATCACCCACAACCGCAACCACAACAAACAGTTCAACAGTCCCAGACTCAGCAAGTCCTTATTCCTGCAACACAGCAAGGTAAGAGACGGCTCTTCTGGATCTGTTTGTGTTTTGTATGGCTATAGCAATATTGCATATCATAACACCTGATAAAGAGCCTAAGTTCACAATTTTTATGTACTTTTTTCTCTATAACTGTTTCTTCCCATTAAAAATTATGAGCAGAGGGGCGATCTATGTTATTTCTAATGGTGTGTGCACCCTATTCAAGCATGACCCCCCCTTTTTTAAAAAAAACTTTTTGTAGTTTCAGAGCATACTATAGCTAAAGACTTCAAAAATATGTGAGGTGCATAGTATACATGCTAATGATTGTAGTTTGCTTGTGCAGGGTGTGTGCATTTCTTACAGATTTAGCTTTACATACACAGAATTGTCGTCATCTGAATTTTGTGAGGAAATTCCTATAATATCAGCAAGGTATTGCAGAAAGACATTTAAAACATAAAGTGGAAGTTAAACATTTGATTTACTTGATTCTTAGGATGACTGTACTGCAATTGGCAGCTTTTTGAGGCTTTCCATCTTATCATATGAATCATCCCTGTACTATGTTTTATGTCCTTACTGATTCCAGAAATTGGGCTTGCAGCCTCAAAAGAAATCCTGTAAAATGTCTAGAAACATCTTGCGTTTTCAGAACCTACATAGTTTTTTCACTTGCTTTGATCTATTCTGGGTGCATTGTGCAAAGTAAAATATTCCATTAAAGCTTACTTGGCAATTAATTTGTTAGCAATTAATGTTCTTAATCCTAGCTGTCAGCTTCTTTATAACAAAGATGGGAAGTCTTGTAACAATAGTCTGAAGATACTGATCTGTCAAGTGTAAGACAGTCAATCTACTGGATATAAGCAAACTGGTGTCCTTTGGAATCAAGCACTCTAGGTGCAGGCAAACTTAATATCGGTTATACCAAACTTAATATCGGTTATACCAAAACTTACTAAATGAAATGTTTGTTGAAAAGAACAGAAAGACAAAGCAGAAAGCCTATTTAACCAAAATAAACAGATTCATTCATATATGATTTGCTTGGGCTCTTAACTTGCTGATATCACCTTAAAGCATTTCATAGGATCCAAAATAGTTTTGGTTGCATGATCTTGAGACAATCCCTGGCACAGGGTCTCTGGCCAACCTATTTCGGCATCAGGCAGAACCTATGGGGATAGATTCTATCCTGCTTTTTAAAAAAATTTAATACCAGCTAACACAGCAGCCAGAATAATAATCTGCCTGTGTATATAATATCTACAGCACATGCAGTTTTGGTACTTCATAGCAACCCTTGGGAAGGAAGGGAAGGTGTATCTGGGATTGATTCTTCACCTCTCTCAGAATGAGAGTTCTTCCTCTTTGGGGGGAAAAGTTTGAAGCCAGTTGTGCTTCTCCTGTCTGCCCTGGTTAAGAAAGATTGAGAGTCCTTCCTTACCAGGGAGAAGTGTCTCCCTTTGTAACTGTTCACCTTGGTCAAGTAGCAACTGAGAAGCCTCTCACCCACACTGGCCTTTGCTGCAAGGCACAAGCAAGAAGCTTCTTGGCTACTGCTCCCAGAGTGACTGAGAAGTCTCACCTGCACCAGCCTCGTGGCAAAGGCCAGCGCAGCTGAAAGGCTTCTTGGTAGCAACTCAACTAGCTGATCAGTAACTGCTCCTTTTGCACCCACTCATGCTGGGAGTAGCAACTGAGCATCTGGCCTTCTTTTTGCTGTAAGGCTGGTACAGAGAAGATGAATGAGCAGGTGTGGGCCTTTACCACTACCGCTGCTGCTGTATTAACAAATGAGAGGCTGAGGTGAAAGAGAAGGCGGTGGCAAGCTGGGCATGGCTGAGATAGATGGCTCTGGCTGGGTGACTGCTGTACAAACAGGGTTTTCGCCTAAGAAGAAAGGGGATGGTAGCCCGAAAAATTTGGGAACCACTGTCCTAGAGAATGATATTGTTTTGTATCTGGCTATAGGGACATAGCCAGATGGCTATCCATGTGCTTTCCACCACTCACTAAATGGCCAGAAGGGAACACAGGAGGAAGCAAAGCCCTTCAGGAGGGAAGTAGCAAGGTGTATGTCTCTCAGTGCAGGATCTCCGCCCTTACCTTTTAGTAAAGATATTGTGAGACATAAACTAAACATCCATTTCTCTTAGAAAGCACAAATGTAAATATGAACGTTTGTGTAATGAGTATGATAACTCTTCCAAAAAGTCTAAATTTATTAGTAATTGTTTCTACTAAGATATGTATTTGATATTAGTGTTCACAACATAAATTGTTGTTGGAAAGCCTCTTTTGAAGAAATAATACAGTGAGTTGTGACTAATTACTTTTTCTGTGTTACAGCTCCTCAACAACAAGTTATTGTGCCAGATTCCAAGCTAATGCACATGAATGCATCAGGCATGGTAAGCTTGTATGATACATTTAACTCATGCGTATGATGACTCAATTAGGAAAGAATGTTTATGAGCAAATCTGGTTGTCCTACCTACACAAAGGAAAAGTTCATTCTAGTCAGATAAATATTTAATTATATAAACTTCACGATTTTTCACTGAATGTTCTTAGCGTTAATACTTAAGAACCTAGGTCTAACAAAATGTTTAAAATGGAATTCTGCCCTGTCCTCTTTTGAGTAAAACAGCCTACTGCTTTTACTTTATTGCCATTGCCTGCTGTAGTCAGCAGATCAATGCTTTCCTTGATTGACAGTTTGCAAAGTCCAATTAAATGGCACTGTCAACAATTGTCTTGCACAGAGGAAAACACTTGCTATAGCAGAGTGGGCAAATAACCCACATGCTGTGACCCCTTGTGGCTGTGGTTGCCTGAGAGGAGAAATGATTCAGAATGGATGTGGCCTTCTGAGGTAGGTGGGGGAGTGGATGTGGTCGATGATCTCTGGAATTTGCCCACCTCAATACTAGACAGTGTGTTGTTTTAAATGTGTTACCTTTTAAGTGAGTATGTTTGAATGAAAGAGGATGAATTTTTTATTATTTGTTTGCATAGAAATCTCCCATAGAAATGGGAGAATTCCATTAACATTCTGATCAGTAAAAGACTACCAAATTGAGATCATTCTGCTCTATCTTATATTTGAATTTCTCTTTTATTATATGTTTGCAATAAACATTTCTTATGCTAAATTAGTTCCTTACATTGCAGAGTGCCGCTGCTACTGCAGCCACCCTGGCTTTGCCTGCTGGGGTTACTCCTGTTCAGCAAATTCTGACAAATTCAGGTATTACTTCATTTTTGTTTTTGTGTTTTTTGTCATATTCATTGCAATGGTGGCCTGCAGTGGCCCTATCTAATCCTATTGTTAATCCTGGTTAAAGCAGAAGAATTAAATCATTTGTGTTTTCCATTGTGTTACTATTTTCTTTTGGTAGTCCTAACTAGAGTAGAAGCACTGAATCATTTGGGTTTATCATTCTGTTGATTTACTATTCAACAAGTGATTTAATGGATCTATTCTAATTGTGACTAATCAACAGGATTCCAGCCAATATCTTAAAATACTAAAGAAAAATATTCAATAAATTACAAATACATAAGTAAAACCTGTATAAGAGGGAAAACATCTAGAACCCAACTTCTGAAGAGTAGATACATATTTTGCAGCTTCTAGAACAGCAGTTCTCAACCTGTGGGTTGCGACCCCTTTGGGGGTTGAACAACCCTTTCACGGGCAGCCTAAAACCATCAGAAAATACATATTTCTGATGGTCTTAGGAACCAAGGTGAAAATAATTTTATGGTTGGGGGTCACCACAACATGAGGAACTTATTAAAGGGTTGTAGCATTAGGAAAGTTGAGAACCACTGTTCTAGAAGGATGATGCTGTTCCCTGCTTCCTCGTGGGAAGCAGACTAAAAAGGTACAGTGAGTGGATTTGAATATGCAGTAAACAATTGCCTGCTGTTGTACTAAAAGCAAGCCTTCTTTACTCTTAGGCTTTCATCTTTCCACTCTCCTACTCCTCTGGTCCACATGGAGGATGTTTTGACTTTACTGCAATTCAGTTTGATATGCCATCCAAACTTTAAACTGGTTAATTTTATTTTAAAACAAGCCCACTTCATAATCAATTATTTGAAGTTGAGTTGTGAAAGTCAAAGACATACACAGTTTTTTGTGGGTTTTTTGGGCTATGAGGACATGTTCTAGAAATTTATTCCTGACGTTTTGCCAGCAGCTGATTGGCATCTTCTGAGGATGCTGCTGCTGGCAAAACGTCAGGAATAAACTCTACTAGAGCACAGCTTCATCGCCCGAAAAACTCACAAAAAACTATGAAACTGAGTTGTTTCCCAGCGGAGAAGGTGAGATCCTCCTTAGAATTGGGTTGCTCCTCCTATGAGCTCCTAATACTAAGAAGGATTGAACCTTCTCTGCTGGAAACGGACGTATAGCAGGTAAGAACCAACGTTCCTTTTTGATGTATTAATACAGAATGCTGCAGAGATCCAGGAATCTGTATTGGCATAAGCCATCAGGCAGGGTAATCAAGGTGGTTTGTTCCAAATTTCAGCTGTCCTCACAGCAGTCTGTCTCCTCATGCAATCCCCTCAAGCCATACCTTAAAATCCAGACAGCCATACCAAGGCAGGGAATTAAATTGCACTGTGGTTCACTGATGAGAGGCAGCTGGACTTCTACACCCCATTTACCAGCACCATTGAGCTCCATCCCTTAGTTTAGTTTATCTGGAGTTTAAGGTGGATTTGGGGGGCGCTTGTGGTTGTGGCAATGACGCCACAATAATAAATGTGAATATTATGCAGTTATGAGGTGGTAAACCTAGCTTATAACTTCATAACACACAGGATTCCAGGCAAGGTTTATAAATGATACAGATTTTGCTATACTTGGTTGTAAGTT
Source organism: Sceloporus undulatus (assembly GCF_019175285.1). Lineage (NCBI taxonomy): Eukaryota > Metazoa > Chordata > Lepidosauria > Squamata > Phrynosomatidae > Sceloporus > Sceloporus undulatus. Next base: position 345,211,216 of record NC_056522.1, on the reverse strand, counting down.
GCATTATGTCTCATGTTGGGATCACAGGATATAAATAAAGGCATATGCTCTTCACATGATATAAAATCTAATATGTTCTATATTCTTTTATGTAGAAAAAAATAGTGAATCAACTTTGTAAAGCAACTCCTGTCAGTTGTTGCAGGAGTTGCTTTTGAGAAAGAAAATTGTTCATAAACTATTCAAATGGATTCATTTCATTACAGGCCAAATTCTACAGGTGGTTAGAGCTGCCAACGGAGCTCAATACATAATTCAGCCCCAGCAGCAAGTGGTCCTACAGCAGCAAGTTATACCACAGATGCAACCTGGTGGGGTACAGTCTCCTGTTATTCAGCAGGTAAAAATATTTTAAGAGGAGCTTTAACTTTGTAGCATTTCTGTATTAGTGAACAAATACAGCTTTCTCTGGATTCAGTACAGTAGGCCCTCCATATCCATGGACTTGTCATCTATGGATTCCAGCATCAGTGGAAGACAAGCCCATGGGGCAGGGGGTAAGCACAGGAGGAGAAAAGCCAGCCGCGAAAAATGTGTTAGAGGGGAAGAAGGGGGAGGGGGAAGAGGTATAGGGAGGAGGAGGGAAGAAAAGGCGGCGAGGGGAAAGGGGAGGGGGGGGAAGAGGAAGCAGCTCCTTGCTATCGTGAGAACAGCACGGTAGGCTTTGGCAGGCCAAGGCAGCAAAGCCCATTGTCCCCAATGGTGGCGTGGCCACGTGGCCGTACCACCATTGAGGACATTGAGCATCCGTGGATTTGGGTATCTTTGGATCTGTGGGGGGATCTGGAGTGGATCCCCATGGATACCAAGGGCTGACTGTACCTATTGTTCTATTCACAATTCTGTCCCATTTATCTTCTCTGTACCTTACTTTCCCTCCTCTCCCCTTCTTTGGTCTTTCTCTTTTCAAAGTGCTTGTTCAGTCTCTACTATCTTAGAGTGGGTTAGAAGCCCCTTATTCTCTTTTGGTCTTTCTCTTCTCAAAGTGTTTGTTCAGTCTCTACTAGAAGCTCCTTACTCTCTTTTGATGTGACCTTTTCCATATTTCTCTTCCCCTAAACTCATTTTCTTACTGGATGACCTTTCACTCCATCCACCTGGAGGTTGAGAGCATTCCCATTTCTTAACTTCCCCTCCTCTCTCACTGTGCATCAGGAGTTTCTGTGTGCATGTAAAAGTCCTGTATGTTAGTTCTTGAGAACTATATGTCCTGAGGGCAGGCTATACTTTTCTTTTCAAAAAGTCAGTTCATAATGCAAAGTTGCCTCAGAAGTAAGTGTCATAGGGTTCAGTGGAACTCACTCCTGGGCAGATGAATATAGAAGCAATCAAAGCTTGAAAAACCACATGACCCTGTGAGGGGATTCCCCCCCCCCTACATCACATTTTCTCTTACATATATAACACACACAGCATCATGTATTTTACCACTGTCCCTTAACACCAAGCTTTTCTAGCATTCATGTTCTAGCAGACTGCCACTTTTATATTCTTCATAGCATCTGTAAGTCCTAAAAATGTGATGTTCGTCACAGCTGTGATTTCACTCATTGATTAAACACACTGAAAAGCAGTAGCAGGTTTGTTTCTTGAAAAATAATGGTGGTCTATTTTGCATTATCCCTCAGCTTCTATGAAACTAGACATCTTTTTTTTAAAAAAACAAAATCTTGGTATTTAGGCCTGTTCAAGATGTAAACAAGACACCAGATAGTCTGACTAAGCAATGTGGAAATTATATCTCTTCATTTCTCTCACACTCTCTCTGTCCATTAGTGCTCATTCGGTCTTTCACTTCAGTCTCTTCCCTGAATGTAGCAAAGAACAAGAATTCTCATTCTTAGTCAATCTAGAAACACAATCACAAATGGGCATACTTGGCAGCAGGCACCAGTTGACAAGAGCATGTCCTTTTCCAGGAGTGGGAAAAGCCAGATGTTAAATTTTAAGTACAGTAGATTCTACAGAACCACATCCTAAACCAGCTGCAGGTATTTAAAGAAAACTTCAAGATTCCAGCTCTATTTCTTGAGGATCTTGGTGTCTACCATCCAGTGTCACAGTGTGGCACTGTAGGTAGATGTTAATTTGTTAACAATATGTTTTTACAATAAATGTTGTCACTGATGTCCTCATGGTCTTTGAGTGTCCATGCCAAGTCTCATGTGGTTGGATTTCAATTTGAGCTGTGGCAGAGACAAATAAATAAACATAGCCACACTCTTATGCACTCCTAACATTATTATGGATGATGAAGTCTTTGTGGGCTTTTTAGTTTTTTTTACAGCTGTCTCATTAAAGAAAAAAATTAAAGTGGAAAGAGAAAGATACAAAAAGAAGTATCTAGAACTGTAGAATACAGCTAACATTTTACTGCTGTGAAGACTGTAGCAAAAGTGAACAAGAATTAGGACTCATTTTGAAGATTTAAGCTTGATAAAGCATTTGAGGTGGAGAAATTAAGTAACAGTGGTCCTAAACACACTACAGAAATAATCCAGTTTGAGACCACTTTAACTTCTCTGACTCAATGCTAGGGAACCCTGGGAATTGTAGTTCATTGTGGCAGCAAAGCTCTCTGACAGTAAAAACTAAATGTTTCACAAAACTACAGTTCCCAGAATTCCCTAGCATTGAGCCAGGGCAATTAAAGCGGTCTCAAACTAGATTATTTCTGCAGTGTGTTTTGGACCAGTGTCATGTTATCTGACTTGTTAGTATTTCTATCTCATACATAGCATTGGAATTCTTGTTGCTTGTGATTATATTTATATTTAAAGCTGTAAACAGCTTTGGACCTCAGCGTCACATAGTGGTTTGCATGTTGGACTATGACTTTGGAGAACAGGTTTTGATTCCCTGCTTGGCCATGAAATCCACTGGGTGACCTTGGGCAAGGCACTCCTCTCTCTCTCAGCTTTGAGAAGGCAGTGACAAACCTTCTCTGAAGAAACCATCTCAAGAAAACCTCATGATAGGTTTGCCTTAGAGTTGCCATAGGTCAGAAACGACTTGAAGGCACACAGCAACTACAGTACTTGAAGGAATACCTCCTTATATATTCCTGCCTGAGGGTTCAAGCTTGCTTGAGTGGCTCTCTTGTTCATCCCCCAGTGTGTGAGAATAAGGGAGAGAGCCGCCTTTGCTGTGGGACCCCAGTTTTAGAATGCTCTCACTTTGAATGCCCAGTGATGCTGGCTTCATCAGGTCTAATGACTTTTCAATAGATGGAGTGCAGTTACCCTGCCCTGGATTAGAAGCATCTAAGAAAATATAAGAGAGACTGAGTACAAAATTTATTGCTGCATATGAAGTTTCTTTTAGTTTTTGAACTCCTGATCCAGAACAGCTCCTGACATTACTTAGGAAGTACAAAAGAAAAACAGAACATCTCACTCACTCCTTTCAGCTGTTTTTCAGATTGGTACATTTAGGAAAGGATCAATGAATTTCTGCAGTGATTGTTAAATGCAAATATTAATTTGCAGTGCTGTAGGAAACAGGTTTTGTGAAGACTTATGAGATTGCAGTAGACTGTCTTTCACATTCTGTTATATGCAAATACTGTAAGTAAAAATAGGAATGATTGCTGATGCAGTAATTGGTTTTGCTTTAATTTTGGGACAGGTTTTGGCTCCCATTCCTGGAGGGATCTCACAGCAAACAGGGGTGATTATTCAACCCCAGCAAATCTTATTTACCGGAAACAAGACCCAGGTAATACCTACGACAGTGGCTGCACCTACACCAGCGCAAGCACAGATTTCTGCAGCAGGGCAGCAACAAGGTCAGCAGCAACCAGCACAACCACAAGCACCTTTAGTGTTACAGGTAGATGGAGCAGGTGATACATCATCTGAAGAAGAGGAAGAAGAAGAAGAAGATTATGATGATGATGAAGAGGAGGATAAAGAAAAGGATGGAGGTGAAGATGGTCAGGTTGAAGAGGTAATTTTGATGTACCTTCAGTAGACCTAATGCCTGAATTATAACTGAATTCGTCATAATGTGAAAAAAAGCCTGTGTTACCTTTGTGAACAAAACATATATGCTAATAGTGATTATGTTTCTTCCTTTAAATGCTGGTTTATCTTTCCCTGTTACAGACAGTGAGATGAGGTACCAGCATCATTGGTGGAACCCTGAAGTTTGCAATAGTACAAATAAAATTGTCAGAGGAAAAAGCTAAGAGGGAGAAACAGGCTGGTGTGAAATGTTTTAATAAGCATTAGGCATTCTGTATATAGCTAGAGTTACTTAGAGTTCACTGTTTTATCCACCTGATCTCCCAAGGTTGTAAACAATATTATTTGGTAGTAGATTAACATCAGCATTTCCCTGTAAAATGTTGTAAACGTTAGATTTTCAGGAAATTTGTATTACAGGAGAACAAATATGCAGCTTTATAATTCTTTAATATATTGATTAGATAATACAATTCATTTATACAATTATATATCACATAGATGCCTTGATACACGCTCTTTTATAGACATTACATTGTCTTAACATTATCTGTCAAAGACCTCATGTGGTCTAGGTACATTTTTTTCACATATAGCACATTATTCATGTACGTTTCAGTGATAAGAAACATCTTACACAATATCTGCATACATGAGCATAGCTATAACAATTGTTTTAAAGAGTTTTTCTAACTCTTATTTGTGAACCAGCATTTCAGTGTGTTCTCACCCATTCTGGGGATTACAAATAGCATAGAAAACAGCTTCTTCTGGGTCCGACTGGCCCCGAACTGCTGCAATCTGACATCTTCAGAAAGTTCACCTCAGAAACAAGACTATTTCAAGAGGTCCAAAATATGCAGTCTGGCTTCCTGCTGCCCTCTTGTGGTATTTTCTCATTACTATATTCTGCTCAGATGTGTTCATAGAGTCAAAAACTTGTTTCTAAGACAGACTAAAGAAAACAGTTTCCTATCCTGTCTTACACAGACAAGTAACTTTTAGACTTTTGATTTCTAACATACAGGACATAAAATGGCATCTTACTAGCAAATCATAACAGATTTCCCATGACAAAAGAACATGGAAAACTCTGGTGGACAAGGGGAATGTCTGCAAAATGGGAGATTCTCTGGAGCATTCCATAATCACATGCATTAAAACCCCATGTCCTAGCTTCTGAGGAAGGAGTCCCAATTGAGATACATCCATCGACTCCTGTCTCTCCCCTTCATTTTTTTCTAACTTTCTTTCATTTCTAAGCTGTCTAATTTTCTTTTTGAGTTTTTCCGTGATCTTATTTTAAGATCTTATTTTAACTTTATTCTGCTTATTTATCTGTGTTCAGATCGTCCTTCTGTAATAATAATTTCTTTGTTCTTCTTCCAATATTCTGAATAGTCTAGCAAAAATAGAAATGGAGTCTTAAACTTCAAAATGATCCTAAAATAGAAAGAAATACCCACATCTGTTGGATATCCCCATTAATCCCATCTAACTGGGACAACTCTCAGGATGAACAGTGGGAAAAATTCTAAAAGAGTGGTGCTCTTTCTTCAGTTAAATTATACGTGTAGGTAGATATTACCAGTAAAATATCTATGTTGGCATTATCCATGATTTGCATATGAATATGTAGACTTCAATGGCCTGGGTAATCAAAGTTGATTATTTTTTTTAGGAACCTCTCAATAGTGAAGATGATGTAAGCGATGAAGAAGGACAGGAACTCTTTGACACTGAGAATGTTGTTGTGTGCCAATATGACAAGGTAATCTGACTAATGTCATTTGCATGCCTCCTGACCTCCTTAGTTCTGCAAAAAGAAAATATATTTAAGAAGATATGTGTATATTCATTTCTAGTTTATATTAATACCCTGAAGAGAAGGTACCATTTTTAGCATAGCATTTTGATGATTAGAAGTGTGTTTAGTCTATAGGACAGGTTATTTAATTTTGGAAATTTTACAGCTGATAAAATTGAAATTGGTTAAATCGTCTTTTCATCCCCAGTTATCCCTAATTGATTGAATAGCAACTTTTAAAAATAAACCTAGTGTTATACATGTGGACCTCTGCTTAAACACAATGTTTTCTTTTTCTTCTGCATGCACTTTCTTCCCCACACACCTTTCCAAACCTGCTCCAGAGAGTTCTCCAGAGCAGGTCTGAGGGGTGTAATGGGGGGAAGGGGTAATTCATTTGCTACCAGTTTCCAGTCTGTAGGCAGGTCAACACCATTGTATGCAAGCTGCTGTTAATATTTTAAAATACTTAAACTGCAGATGGCAACAAACATTTTACTTATTATAGCTGCCTTTCCTCCGTATATGGAACCAAAGGTGGCTTTACAGTTTACCTAAAAGGCTGTGATAACAAAAAACATTGAACCAAGAAATCCTATTAAAATTTATTTTAGAAAAGGCAAAATGGAATGCATCTTTTGTTTTGTCTTTGTGGTCTAATTAATTTCATGTCCATGTTTTTAACTTATTAAACTGCTTCATGCACTTTTAATTTGTTCAGATTAATTTTATAGTGTTTTAAATAAGTTAAATTGATTTAATTATATGCCATCCTGAGATGACATGAGATACAGCTATTTTAATTCATAAAATAAAAATACATCTCTGAGGAAAACCTTCTTCACATTCCACTAACAGATGTGGATAGTGAGAATGCAGGAGGAGAGACTCAGTGGTTGTGGCGAAGCTGTACAGTTCACTGTCCTAGACTTTTATATTCCGTTAAATGATGAAGAGCTTTCTGTTCCAGCAGCTTTTGGATTTTTTCTCAGTCCTGCTGCATTACTTGATATACAGTGGTACCCCGGGATACGAATTGATCGCGTTACGAAATTTCCGGGATACGAAAAAGTTAGATTGGAAAAAACTGTTCCGGGATACGATGTTTTTTTCGGGTTACGAAATTTTTTTCGGCGCGAAATTCAAACGCAAAGCGCGGCTAGCGGCTTTCCAGCGGCTTTTCGGGTTGCGAAATGTATCGGGTTACGAACGGAGCCGCGGAACAAATTAATTTCGTAACCCGAGGTAGCACTGTACATGTTCTTTTGAACTTTAGCCAAGTAAAATTTTAATTTACTCTTTTTTGGGAGAGGGCATAAATTTGCTGCTGTATTATATTTAGCTATTTTGGGCATACAGTATGAGAAAGTCAAGCAGTATTTCAAAATAATAAATACTGCATATACTTGACTATAAGTGGACCTCATGTGTAAGTTGAGGGGAGGTTTGGTGGCCAAAATTATAGATTTTGATATGACCCATGGATAAGTCAAGGGTAAAACTTAGGGGTATGTAACAAAGGATCTAAAGGACAGAGCAAAGAAAAACAGAGCCAAAAACCCTACAAAGGATGAAAAGGCAAAGCAAAGTAAATTGTGACTACATTACCAGTGATTATAGCCTTCAACTTTAATGTGATAACTTTGCCTGATTTTATTCAGACAAGCTAACATACCCAGAACCCAATTCCTCTCGGTGTTCCTTTGAGGAGAAGCACCAAAGAGCTGCTACCACCAGTACATTGCTGTATGGCTGGAGGGGTGGAGTGCTATTCGCAATGCACCAAATGCTGACTTTAGCTTGGAATGTTTCTAACTTTGGTTCTTGCCCTCCACAGATTCATAGAAGTAAGAACAAGTGGAAGTTTCACCTCAAGGATGGAATCATGAATCTTAATGGAAGAGATTATGTTTTTTCCAAAGCCATTGGAGATGCAGAATGGTGAAGCTGATAACACAAAACAATCTCAAAAGCAAAAATGGGAATGGTTGAGACTTGGACATACACTTCAACAGAAATCTTAATCTGTGCACCTGAAGGAACAGTAGAACTGAGACTACTAGGAGAAAAGAATAGCATGACATTGTTGACACCATTCAATTGGGAAAGCTGGGCATTGGTGAAGATAGCTATGACTGAAAGCTGGTTTTATATTAATACCTTAATTAACCACTTCTACCTATACATAAAAGTAACTAGCATGTGATGCTTAATTCCCCTTCCACTAATTTGAAGGAACTCTCTTCTCTTTTGATAATACTACGATGGGAAAAGCTTAGTGTTTTTTGGTGTATAAATTGTGCTGAACCATTCCCTCTGGGAGTGGGGTTGGGGAGAATCTTGCTTAAACTATGTGCAAAGTCTCTAACCAACTGGAAAGGACAGAGTCATCCAAGATTTAATTACCTTGGATGAGTAAACTATTTTTAAATTTCTTGTGCTGGGTCTTGCATAATTTTATCAACAGATTTAGGTCTTTTGTAACTGGCACCAAAAGATCTTACTTGTATTGCAAATTTAATAGTTCTCAATCTTTTAAAGGATGTTGAGCTTTATATGAGCCTGCAGATGGAAGCTGTATGATTCTGATGTCTCAGTATCCCTGCTGTCTTTCAAAACGTCCTTACAGGAAGATTGAACAAAGTTAGTAGTCTGTGTGTTGAATTATTGCTAGTCAGAAATCAATCTTCTGTAAATAATTCCACTGGTTAATTTAAGGTGTATTCCATTGCCAAGTGAATGTACACAGCTGGCAATGAAATCAGAAGTTGTAGGTGACTATGCACTTTGAAAAAGAGTCTACGGCATTGAAAGAGCTTCCATTTTCCTTCAGTAATTAAAGATCATAATGTGAACAGAATCACAGTAGCTCTAATAATTTAACAAGTGATAACTTAAATAGCAGAACACTGTCGAAGGTACATTTCTCTTTCTGTGTGGCTGTGGCAAGGGTCTGTGGAAACTATGCATTTAGGAATGTAGGTTCTGTTCATTATGGTAAGGAGTGTCTGAAATGCAATCATATTTGGGAAACATGCATTTCCAGATGGTATACCATTACAGGATCTATGTTATGCATGCCAGCCACTTGAAAAACAGCAAATAGAAGCCAGGAAGGGTGAGTCGACAGATGGGGACTTCAGAGTAGCAAGTACTCCCTTTTCTAATATTTATCTTGTGGAAAATAAAACTTTTTAAATATTTTTGTTAAACAAAATAGCCAGTGCAATTTAATCAGCACTAAGTACTATTTTTTTTCCTTTCCCTCACAAGCTTTTTTTTATTCAAATGCATCAGTTCTTTCTGTTTGCAGGAAATTCACCGTACAATGTAATTAGCAATTAGGCTTTCTACACCTATGGTGTTGCTGAAATTGTCCTAATTCATTGCTTTATTTGTAGTGGTATTCATAAGGCATCTAACTTGTATGTACTGTGTAAACATCATTGCAGATTTTGCAATTTGGTTATCTTCATTACTTACTGAACTTGCAATCTCTGGGTGGCAGTTGTGTCCCCGTCCCCCAGTGCAGTAGAAGATGTGTGGACATAATTTTTTCCCATTCTGTCAAACAATGTACTAACATACCACTACTTCACATACCAAGTTTGTGACACTGAGGTAGTTTACTATTTTCCCTTACATCCTTCTGTACCTTGTGGCCTGTTCACAGTATATCTGGCCTTTTTGTTTGATTAAACAGAGGCTTAAAGTCAATCCAGAAATTCTACACTGTGAAGTCCCAGTAGGCCACAGTTACCTGTTTGTTACTGGAAACCAGACACTGTACAAATGATCGAGCATCATGTACATAACGGGCACTAAAAAGCGCTGCTTGTCTCTTGCCTTTTTATTTATTTTAAAGGAAACCACAGCTTTAAAAGTGACTTAGATAGGTCTGTATGGAAGCAGGTGTGGTGTCTTGTAAATTGATTATGGATGTGCTTTGGTTGATGAGGATGTTCATGAAAGGACCTAGAAAGTTCTTCTCAAAGCCAGTCACATACCAAACTTGTGCTCTTACTTGCTTCATCAAGTGTTCCTTTTTTAAATCAAACCGCATGTTTTTAATTTCATTTTATTGTAGCTGCTTGCTGTAAGAATATAGTTTGCTTACATTTACTATTGTACTTGAATTTTAATCATGGTTTTAACAATGTAATTGAACTGATCACTTAACAGATCACTTTGTTAAGTTTCCATTGAAATCATCATTCCTTTGGGGGGGTGGCAAGAGATTCCCACAATTAGTAATTCAGCTTTATGTACACTTGACTTTATTGTTTCTTAGACATGGGATTAGTTTCATTTAAATAGTTCAGTATCTTGACTTCTGAAGCAATTAACAGTTTCCAAGAAGGGCTTATGTTTAGATTTGCACAGATATCAGGAGCACCTTTTTAACTTTCAAGATGGGGAAAATGGCGAAAGCAACTTCTAAAGGCTTGATTGAGCTAATGGGAGATTTACAAGTAATACACAAAGGTGAGAGTCTTGTGCCTTTGCTGTCTTCATATATATATATATGTTTTGTTTTAACATGATATTTAGAACTGTTGGGTTCCTTTGGTAGCTTCAATTGTAACTTAACATTTTGAGTCTAATTTTACTGGCTTTCTAGAATGTGCAATCACTTGAAACATCTAAATTAAACCTTGCCTTTTAAGGCTTTAGATACTGTCATGAAGAACTTTATATTGGACTATTTAAATTTAATGTGTAAGGTGACTTTCCTCCACCCCCAAGCTGTGTAGTGGCCGTCTAAGTTGTTGTCTCCCTTGCTCCTCCTGTATGGGAGCCTGCTTTTTGTCATCATTTCCCTGGAAAAGAATCATGATTTCACAAATACAGTTGCAATTCTAGCTGTCTTTTCAAGAGGACTGAAGCACAGTTGTTAACAAAAAGCAAAGAACATATAACAATTGATACAATCAAACTCAGATGATATTTTTGAAAGTTGTTAGCATCACTAGATTTTTTTGTTTCTACTCTATCCACACTGATCAGCAATAATGTCCCTCTATAGAATTACTACTATAACTACAGAAAAACTAGATCCAGTGCAGGAGGAATACATAGTCTTTTCACAATGGAAATGCCTACTCTTCTGCTTGATAAAAGTTATCTTGTCTTGATTTTTCTAAGAAGTCAGCAAATATAGTTACTTGTTTGGTTCTCCATAGTCAACTTTGCTGTTCTGTCTTAAAGTTCTAAACTGAAAGGAGCTAGATCAGGATTAAATACCCATTTTTAGAAAATAGAAGAATCTTGTGGGCTAGTGATACTGAGAAATCAAACCAGATTTCTTGGCTGTGACAAGGCTACTTGCTTTCCTTGATTTGGATTTTAAAAAGCAAAAATTCATTTTTCAGAGTGTAGGAATAAGTAAAGGCTACCCACACATGTAGGTATATCACACATTCATTTACTCCTGTGTGCCTATGGTACCACAACAATTTAGGGGAGTGGGAAATATCCTTAGTTGCTGTTCTGAGCTACAGTTGTCAACTGCTGTTGTACATATACTGTTATGTGTAAGGGGGTAAATATATTTATTATGTTTGTAAAATTCAGTCTGTACAATTGAAGATCAAGGATACTTTTCCTGGGGTGTACACGGTGTGTTTCAAAGGCCATGCTTGGAATACAATTAGAAAACTTAGTATATTGATGTACTAAGACCTATTTTAAGTTTAATATTTTGCCTTTGCAAAAAAATTAATTAAAGATGTTATTTAAAATAAACTTGCCACTTTTATTTACTATTTTGTGTATTAAAATACTTTTATGTGTAATCTAGTCGTGTTTGCTGTATGATATTCTTATGCAGATGGTCAGCATACCTGTAAGATACATAAAGTGCCAATATTGCACGAAATGTAAAAATCTAGAATCATATAGGGCTAAAATTGCTTCTTAGTCCCAAACAAGATAGACCCAGTGAATCAGTGGGATTTAAATTTCATTTATCAATGGGGGAACAATGGGAATTTTGTCCAGTAATTGGATTCAATCCACATACACAGACAATACATATGCGAGAATGGATGCTATAGGTTTTATAAGTTCTCCTAGAACAATACTATGAAAGGTGCAATTTTTCAAACACGCAGTGCCACTCTTCACAGATAATTCCTTCCTTTGACTAACCTTCTCTACACAAACCCAAATAATTTCATATACAGTAGTTCTCTCTGTATGTTAAAGTATTTTGCAAATCACATAGTGGGCAAGAACTGATGCCCAAGAGGCTACAGTACCTGAAACCTAAGGGCCAAAACTATATCTTTTTGAAGATTGTGACATGCAACTACAATCTATGCTTTATGAACATCCAAACTGTAAGGCAATAGTCACATGGATTTCAATAATTTTGGAATATTACAAGAATTGATTAGTTCAGGTGTGTTTCAGATGCGTTGTTATTACAACTTAACAAAATTGCTTAAAGAAAATTTAACTAGTTTGCATGGATCAAATGCTGTTACTATACTATTTATTGATCCCATATTTCATTAGATAAAAGGGTCAGGGCTCAGCTGTTAGCCATGTTGTCTTTTCATTCAACTTCCTTTACACCTATTTTTCTGGTCTACAACTTGCTGCTTATGCCTATGAATTTTTATTTGCCAATCATACATGTTGAGTCTCCCTTATCTGTAACTGCACCATCTGAAATACTCTAAAAGCTAATAATAACAACAATAATAACAATAATAATAAATGTAGGTGACTGATAAAAGTACCTTTAGGCGAAGTGTATAAGGGGTATATAAAACATAAATGAATTAGACATTAACATCTGAAATTGACAAAAATGGCAATACATTTATTGGTAACTGAAATGCACATAATAAAAAAATTGTGCATTTTGGTTGGCCAATAAAGATACTGCTGTTTTGTGGATCTTTACTTTAATGCATGGCCAACATAGCTATTGCTAGATATGTTTTCTACAAATGAATTTTGTGTTTGGATTTGGATCCCATCTCCAAGATATCTTATTATGTCCAAATATTCAAATACAGGTATGCCAAAACCAAAACACATCGGATCCCAAGCATTTTGGCTCAGGGATATTCTGCCTGTGTAAGGGGAGTATGCTGAAGGAAATGTGACCTGTGAAAATGACAAAATAAATGCTTGAGAATCTTTCTGGACTATCATAACACCCATGTCTGAAAAGTGTAGATTCACGACTTTTATGCCCCAATTCTCCATGTCCTCTGAATCTTCTACCCTCTTCACAGGCAGTAGTAACAGCTGGGCAGTTTTACCAAGTATTATTTCATTGGAGGCTAAACAATTTTGGAGTGTCTAAATAAACTGCATAATGACCAAGAAGCTATCAAAAGAAGTCTGGGGAAATGTTGCACAGAAACACTGATCAGGTCTGGGATATTTATTTTTTAAAACATATCCAATACTATGGATATCCTCTGCAGCACTCCCTTATTACAAAACTGAAAGACTGGCTCAGCTGCAGTTCTGCCTAAAGAAGACTTCACTCAACTCAAGTGACCAGGGAAGGAGGCCATTATTCAGGGACTAGTGGTAACTTTGATTTAGCAGGAGGTATTTTGAATTCTTCCAGAGAGGGCTAGTGCCCCACTAAAACTACTAAATCTACAAAACCCAGGATTTTGCAGGACAGAACCATGGCAGGTATCAAAGTGCTATAACTGCATATTGTGAAAAGGACTATTCAGCAATTTGTACTGAATGCTTTGCTTGTTTATAAGAAATACGTCCTTTCTGATCAGTAGATAAAATAGCCTAATAAATTGTTCAAAATTCAATATAAAACAATACTTTTCTGGCTATCTGGCGTGAGGAACATGTATTTTCCCCCCAATGTGCCAGGGGCTGCTACCATATTTGTGCTTTTCAGTAAAAGACAGAGTAATTGCCCTGGAACATACGAGTTCATGTTGTTTTACTGTTTCTTTGGATCTGTCTATCTATCGATCTATCTATCTATCTATCTATCTATCTATCTATCTATCTATCTATCTATCTATCGTTAACCAGCTTTAACTGGTGGGTATCTGGGTGATATTAAATGTTATTTTTATATCTACACCTCTAGAGGGCAGCAAAAGTGCAAAAATGTCAAAGATTAAAGAACTGCTAAGAGATGTAGAGCGTTCTGAAGAAATTTTGATAATACGTACAAACACTCAACCTGTTTTTAATAGAGGTTTCAAAATGAGCTAGTTAATATTTATTTGGGACTTGATTTGAGCATTCTTCTAGAAAAAACTAAGATGCAGGGAACAAAACAAATGTTAGAGAGGAAATTTTGTTCAAAGCTTTTTTTCCTCCCTGGAAAAACTAAAAACAAAGTGGATTTTTTTTTAGAATGATCAATTACTTGTTTAAGAAAAAGTGTCTATATATTTCCTACCCCAAAGTCATTTCTAAAAAACTTTGTACTAGGAGGACTTTTTATATTGTGAATAAACCGTACTTTAACAAACGTGATCATTTTATACCAAACAAAACTATGATGAATGTTATGTTCTTAAAGTGACAAAATGGACTTTCAATTTCATGCCCCAATTCTCCATTGGGGCATAAGCACATTTTTCATTTATTTCCCCCTGAAAATTTCTGTGGAAAAAACCTTGGAAAAAACCTGTTTTCCTCAAGGCTTCAATATTTCCTGAAAGAGTTATGTCTCTAGGAGGAACTGGAAGTTACTCTTCATTAAAAAGACATTCCCAGCATTCCAACTAGACACTTATTTTCTACCTACTTCTCTCCAAAGCAGCAGTAGTAATAGTAATAGTAGTTGAGCAGCAGTACATTTTATGAACATTTTCACTGAAGTACTTCCATCTTGTTGGTCTGTTGTTGTTGTTGTTGTTGTTATTTTCTTACATCCTGCCTTTCTCACAATACAGGGACTCTACGGTAGAGTTCCCATAGTTCTAAATTACCATCATCCATAAGGGAGAGGGCCCTTTTTTTTTTTTTTTTTGACAGAACCAGATATTTCAGAAACACCGTTGTTTATGTAATCTACACAGTGTTGCCAGGTTTTCAAGAGAGCAAAAAGGGAGGTTCATAACATGCGAGGTTAAAAATCAGAAGTAGCTATTGACAAGTTTGTTCTGTCTAAATTCCAAATGAAAGTATGGATTACAGTTAATTTAGCTGTGTGCTTCTTTGTAAATTTATAAAGTGTTATCTACATTCATACATTGCATCTTGCATTTCTGTATTTTGAGGCCACACCACAAAAATATCTTCTCCTGTATGATTTCTGACAACCCTAGATCTAACTACCGCTCTTTTTGCAATCACTCAAGTAGCAATTCTGACAATGATGTGTGTGTGTGAGAGAGAGAGAAATAAATAAAGTAAGCACTACCTTTCTGACTCATGTCATTTTTTAAGCTAGGCTTATTCTATTGTAATAGCATCTTTGATTTTTTTTTTCCAGATAAGAGTGCTTCTTTAAATACTGGATTTACTGGTTTTACACCGTGCAGTATACATAATAAATTCTTACTAAATATTACTGTTATTACACCACATGCCTTTCAACCTCCCTCTCCGATGGCTAGAAGCAAGTAATTTCATATCCACTACCTTTAATGTGGAATATCTTATTAATAGTTTCCCTAATTTCATTGTACCACTTTTCAGCTTTGACTTTCTCGATCTATAGGATAGGATTACAATAGGATAAATCAGTAGAACTCAAGGCTCTGGTGACAGTTCGTAAAGTAAAAGTCTATTCACCCAGTTTTTATTAGCAACAATGTAAGTCTTCATGGTGTCTGTGACTCACACTGTGTTATCTGTGCCTGTGCAGTGCATTGTTCAGAGCCTTCTAGCGTTATTACATAATTATGACCCATATCCAGACACTTTTCCGGCTAAACTCTCAGTTCCATGGACCATGAGTAGATAACCATATAAATGGTTGAGGGATCTATTGGAATCTAATGTGATGTTGTCTGGAAATCAGAAAGGAGATGTTTAAAGTGGCCAAAAACCCCCCGATGAGGCTGAGGTGTTTAGTGCAGTGTGCCAGGAAACCATTGCCTTTGTTCAACCCACTGTCAACGGACTACAGTTTGTCTTCCAATTTTGCTGTTTCTACTTCTAATTTTCCTTCACGTTGTTGTTGTGCAAAGACTGCTGTTCTAAGGCCCAAGATGGAATGCCCAGGAAGATTGAAGTGTTCTGCAACTGATTTTGGTGTATTCCCATTCCTAACATCTGGCACAGATACTGGTTTGTTTGCGTAATTGTGGATGCAGAGGTCTTGGGGTGCCTGGCTCCAATAGCACTCCTTCCCTACTATACTAGTAAGCTCCATGGCATTGCAGATATTGCTGTCAATCTTCTAGGGAGGTCCTTCTCTCTGTCTTACCATCCTGACAGGTACATCAGCTGTATTTAAACATTTTGTAAATGATGATGGTGATGATGATAACTATAAATATAAGAGTTGGAAAACAAATTTTTGGCCTTTATTTGAGTTATCCATCCACACATGTAGATTGAGTTAATGAAGAATCTGTGGCTATTTCAGTGGAATGATGATCTGTCCCATCTGTACTTGTGCCTCTTCTTGCCTCCTTACATGGGCTTTGTAGATAAACACCCATGAAATAGTTAGTCAGTGCATTGGGTACTGTTTGAGGACAGCTGGAAAGCACACAGGGAGGCCATGATTGAGGGTTCCTGCATGGCAAGGGGTTGGACTGGATGGCCCTTGTGGTCTCTTCCAACTCTACAATTCTATGATTCTATCCCTAATTGCACTGGCCAAGGGTTCGAATGCTAGAGCGAACAGTGACAGTGACTGGACAGCCCTGCTTAGTGCCTCTCTGCAAGAAAATAGAAGACAAGTCACACCTATTGCTGCAAATATTAGCCTTAGATTCTTGATAGAGATTTTCTAGAATCCTCGTGGATTTCTTGCCAAAGTTAATATTCCAGAGCAAAGAGGTAATTCCATTCCACCCTGTCAAAAGTTTTAAAACGGCTAAAGATATCAAAGCTATTGGGGGTTTTCGGCAATGTGGAATGAAACATCACATTTAGTACCCTTTGAACAAAGTTGAAGAGTTTTTGATTTGGCATGAGACCAGATTTGATCTGAAATAATATAATTTGTAATGAAGGCATTGATTCTGGCTGCCAGTATAAATGAAAAAAACTCCCCCCCCCTCACCATTCCCTTCTCCTTTTGTGTCGTCTCTTTTAGATTGTAAGCCTGCGGACAGGGAACTGTCTGGTTAAAATAATAATAAATGTAAGCCGCCCTGAGAGCCATTAGGGCTAATGGGCAGGATATAAATAAATAAATAAATAAATAAATATTGACAACTTGATTGAGGCTATCGGTCTGAATGTGAAGATCTTTGTAGCTGGTTGGGGGATGGGAATGACCCTCAAAGTATGCCAAATTTCCTGGCAGGGTTTAAATTTCATTAAATGGTTTAATTAGATAGGACAAGTTCATTATAAAATATCTTTTTAAAATTCCCCTTTGTGTTCATCTGGGCCAGGGTTTTTCCTGGCCTCAGTTTAGAGATAGCATCTTTAAGTTCATTTTCTGTGATAGGCTGATTAAAAACGGATCTGTGGAAGTCGCAGATTTTTTAAGATTAAGAGATCGAGGAAATTCATTTGTGTTAAGAGGGGCTACTGTTTCTGTTGAATAAAGCTTGGCATAAAACTTACACAATTCCATGGTGATGTCTGCGGTTGATGTTTTTTAAAGTACCTTGAAAAGATCTAATTGCAGCAATGAATTTGTTTTCTGCCCTTTTCTAAGCCATTCTAGCGAAGGGCTTGGAGTTTTTATTATTTTCATGAATATATTGGCATATTGCATAGCTATTTAATTTTATATAAATCTAATTCTTCTAGCTCTATGTTGTTGTTTTAAAATAAGCAATATATACCGTTGGAGCTTGGTTCAATTTATGTGAGTGGGTTAGTTGTGTTATTTCATTTATCAGGGATTTTATACGAGATTCTTTTTTCCATTTTTGAACCTTCTTGTATAAAGATCTTGGGTGGCAGAAAGTTTAAGGACTAGTGTCTTTTGAGGAAACCAGGAGAAGCTAATGTCTCTCAGAAACTTGTTGGGTTTTGAATTAAATCTAGTAGTTCTGTGAATGCATTCCACATTGTCATCTACCAGGGCATGCTCCTAGCGTGTTTTGTTGGTCTGGTTAAGTACAAAAGTTTGTAGACAATCTTTTTCTTCCAGCTCTGGGATCCCTTTCAGTCAGATAAAATCCATGTCTGTGATTTTATCTTGAGGGTGTAAGTTGGTTTCTTCAATTTGTTGAATTCTCAGTTTATGATACCTTGCTGTAAGGCAACATTTCCCATCTCTTCAATGTCCAGAATTCTGCTCATAACAGCAGAAAGCTTGATGCATATTGGCTCAAATGCTCAGGACCAATTGTTTTGTAAATCCTTGGCTACAGTTTCTCTCAGCTTTTCCAATTTTGGAAAAGGTAAGTCAATTGACAGTTTTGGTACCTTCTTCCCTCTCCTGTTTGCTTTATTGGGACCAAGCCCAATCAGATAGTTTGTCTCCTTTTTCACCTGTTTTATGCTCTTTTTCAGCTGAATAAAACTGTGTTATTGTTTGCTCTGCTGGCTGCTTTACTCCATACATTTAGATCACCAAACAAAGCTCCTACATATAAAAAATCTAAGGTTTTTCTAGGGCTTTTTTTAATCTTTAGAGTGGATTTGGACAACTCTTCAAATGTGTGTGTATGTGCCCTCGAGTTACCTATCGACTCAGAGGCAATCAAATAGAGGGTTGTGCTCTTTAGAAGTAACACACATTGCTAACCTACAAATGCCATTCTTTTTTTCTAAACAAAGCATTTTGCTTTTATCTGTCAATTAGTGAGTCATCTCAGTAAAATACCCTGATCTGAAACTGAACAGATAAAGCACTAAATCTTATACAGTCTTTTTGTGCTATATATTTGTTGTTGCTGTTGTTATCCACCCTCAAGTCGATCTTGACCCATGGTGACCCTGTAGATGAGACATCTCCAAGACTCCCTATGCTCCACTGCTCTGCTTAGGTCCTGCAAATGCATAGCCATGACCTCCTTAATAGAGTCCATCCATCTAGCATCTGGCCTTCCTCTCTGCTTCCCTCCAACTTTTGCAGTATTATTGTCCCTTCCAATGAGTTGTGCCTCCTCATGATGTGGCCAAAGTATGACAGCCTCAGCTTGGTCATCTTGGCTTCCAGAGAGATTTCTGGTTTGATCTGCTCTAGGATTCATTTGTTTGACTCCTTAACTTTCCATGGGATCCTCAGCACTCTTCTCCAACACCAAATCTCAGATGAATTCATTTTCTTCGTATCCACTTTCTTAACTGTACAGCTCTCACATCCATACATGGTAACGGAGAATACAATGGCTAGTATGATTCCAACTTTCATGCTCAGTTGTATGACTTTACATTTTAGGATATTTTCTAGTTCTCTCATAGCTGCCCTCCCCATTCTTTGTTGTCTTATGATTTCTTGACTGCAGTCCCCACTTTGATCAATATTTGATCCCAGGCATGAAAATTCTTTTACTATTCCTATCTCCTCATTGCCTAGGTTGAATCTGTGTAAATTTTCTGTGGCCATTTTGTTTTTGTTTTTTTAATGTTCAACAATAAGCCTGCCTTTGCACTTTCTTCCTTGATCTTCATTAGTAGTTGTTTCAAGTCTATGATGTTTTTAGCTAGTTGTATGGTGTTGTTTGCATATCTTAAATTATTGATATTCCTTCCTCCTATTTTCACTCCTCCTTCTGTGCCCAATCCTGCTTTTCATATAATATGTTCTACATACAAGTTGAACAGATAGGGTGAGAGGATGCAGCCTTGTCTGACCCCTTTGCCAAATGGGAACAATTCTGTTTCTCCATTTTCTGTCCTGACAGTGGCCTTCTGTCCCGAGTAAAGATTCCTCATTAGGACTATCAGATGTGTTGGCACTCCCATGTCTTCAAGGGCGTTCCATAGTTTTTTGTGATATATGCAGTCAAAGGCCTTGCTAGTCTATAAAGTACATGCTGATCTTCTTTTGGAATTCTTTGGTGCAATCCATTAGCCACTGTATGTTTGCAATGTGGTCCCTAGTGCCTCTTCCTTTCCTGAATCCTGCTTGCACCTCTGGGAGTTCTCTCTCCATGCATAGTTGGGAGTCTATGTTGCAGAATTTTGAGCATGATTTTGCTTGCATGAGAGATCAGAGGTATGGTCCTATAGTTGCTGCAGTCTTTTGTGCAGTGGGCCCTCCTTTACGCGGGGGATCCGATCCGGATCCCCCGTATGAGAGACAATCCGCCTATGCTCAAGCCCCATAGGAAATAATGGGGTGCATGCATGTGGCGGCCCCATTGTTTTACTCCCCACACAGCTTCTGAGTAAGCTGGAAGCCGTGTAAAATGCATCTGCGCATGGCGTGGGCGCACTGTATCTCCTTTTTTTGTGGATGATGATGTATATTGATCATTTCCAATCTGTTGGCCATCGCTTTGCGTTTCATATCTGTTGACATATTTATAATCTATATTAATAAAATAATTGTCATTTTCTGTATCCTATTTCTCGCTGATTTCTGCCTCTCCAAACATGTGTGCTGTTTATATATACAGTAGAGTCTCGATTATCCATCCTTCAGTTATACAACGTTCTGGATTATCCGATGTAGCATGGTACACTGGATAATGGCGTGGTGGGTTGGTTTTCCTCAGTCCGAAGGGAGTCCGCAGACTCCCTTCAGGCTGAGGAAATCCAAGCCTCGCCAAGGAGAGGCCTGGACCGAGTGAAGAAATCCAAGCCGCATGGAGGAGAGGTCTGGGCACTCAGTCCAGGCCTCTTCTCAGCAGCTTGGTTTTCCTCAGCCTGAAGGGAGTCTGCAGACTCCCTTTGGGCTGAGGAATTCCAAGCCGTGAAGGAGAGGACTGGGTCAAGTGCCCAGTCCTCTCCTTTGCGGCTTGGAACCTCGGCCCTCTCCTAGCCCTGGCAGACTCCATCCCCCTGCAGCCAAGCTGGGGCAGAAGCTGCTGCGGAGGAAGCAGGACTCAGGAGGTAAGCAGGGAAGGAAGGAGGGAAGGAGACGGGGAGGGAGGGAAGGAGGGAGGGAGGAAAAGAAGAAGGGGGGAAGGAGGAAGGGAGGTGAGGTGAGGGACTTTTGTCCTCAATGGTGGCGCGGGTGCACGCACGCCATCATTGGAGACAATTTCTTGGCCCCTCCAGATTATCCGACATTTTCAGTTATCCGACTATCAGTCAGTCTATGTCAGATAATCGGGACTCTACCGTAAATGAGTTTAAATCCTTTATTTCATGCATCCAAGGGATTATACTCCACAAAAAGATCATGCTAAAATAAATCTGTTAAAGATGCCATAAAACTCTTTGTTCTATGGACTGTAGAATGTCTGTTAAGTTCATCTAATTCCAATGGAAGAATGTACTTTCTAACACATCACACAAAATCTTGGCAATCACTTTGCCCTGAAATATTTTCAAGGCTGGAACAACTAAGTGGCCCCTTGCAGTGCTGTAAAATCTATGGAGAGTTCCAACAGATCTTAAAGTCATTGCTCTAGTAACCTCTGTACTGGACTTCCAGAAAATGTTTTCTGTAAAATGAATGTAAAAAGTAATTGTTCAGGTATAAATAAATGGCAAGGTATTTACATTCCCATTGTTCAGTCTGGTGACCATCAAGAGACCATCAAAATTGAGAATGTCTTTTTCCAAACACCATCAGCGTTGTATAGTTAATGTTCAATTTTTCTTTAGATCAAAATATGATGAGTTTCGGCATCAGCCTTCTCTCACCTATGCAAGTAAGCAAAATTAAAACCATGTCATCTGTGTGTAAAAGAACAGAAGCCTGTTTTCTTTTCTTTTCTTTTCTTACCCCAAGTAAGGGCAGATAAAAATTCTATGCCAAAAAATGTTGGAACTTAAAGTGATGTTGCCAACATATATCCTTGCTTTAGTCCTTTCATAATGGGGATAAGATCAGTTATTGAGTTAGAAATACTCGTTTTTATTCTGGCAGTTGTGTTGAAATAGAGTTCCTTAATTAAAAACAATAGATGGTTATCTATATTAGTGTTGGCCAGTTTATGCCACAACAGGTTTCTATCGAGTCAAAATTTGCTGCTAAGTCAGCAATGGCAATAAATAGATGATTGGTAGGACTGCCTATTCTTTGCTGGACTAAAAAAGTCAAACAGTGGTAAATGGCACTTCACCCTTTCCTAAAGCCAGCCTGCTCAGGATGGATAACATGGCTAGAAGATTACAAATTCTCAAATTTATTTAGTAGATATTTACTATATAACAGAGTCAATGTTCAGAAGACTAATAGGCTGGTAAACACTTCTTATGAATAGGAATAACTACACACTGTTTACAGCCCATTTAAATTATACCTGTTAATCTGAGTAAACATTTAGCTAATGTCAGGGCCCATTTAAATATTAAATATTTAAATATTTCTGGAGGCATCATATTTTCTCCTGGAGTCTCCTGGTCTCTTATTTATTTATTTTTGCCTAATTTCTTTCAGTAATCTAATTGACAATGACAAACTATTCCTCTCAAGATGAACAAATTCCAACTGAGCCCCTTGAATTAATATGTTCAAGTAGTCTGTTAAAGAATCTATCACTGTTGCAAAAAAGAGTCCCTTCTCAAAACATTTCAAACATTGCCTATGCTGCTACAAGAGGAGATCATATATAGGCTGACATCTTTGAGAGTGAACCTATTTAGCTTACAGGCAGAGACTGACAATGCCCTCAGATCCAGAGACGAGGTCTACAGCAGATAAGGTAGAGAATCATAAACTAACTGATTGGCTTCAGATGGGGCATTTAAACACATGTGTTATTTTTGGTTTGGATACGTCACAGAACAACTTTAAAAGAGTTGGGGGACACTCTGAGCAGGGGGCACAATTTGAATAAAGGGGCTGTATTTTATGATGAAAGTGGATAACTGGAGCAGGTGTTGGAACTGACTGACAATATGATGCTATGACCTTCAATAATGTAAAACAGTGCCCTCCCCATACGCAGGAGATTCATTCCGGGCCCCCCCCCCCCCCCCCCCCCCGGTATGGGGAAAAGAGCATATGCTCAAACAGCCCCATAGAAAATAATGTGGTGCGGGCTCGCACCAGCACACAGTACATGCTGTGTGAGTATGTGCCCCATTATTTCTGCTGGGCCTTGCCTTCCACGTAACCTCAAAGCCATGAAAGACAAGCCCACCTATAAGAAGGGCTGACTGTACCATATTTACCAACAAAATCTCTGCTCAAGTTTATGTCCTGGAATATAGCTGGCTCAAGTCTAAAGATTCTGATGCCATGGATTACATTCATGACTTTCATGTGATACTCTTCCAAGATATTTGGTGCACATCCAAACTAGTCATCAATCGCAATATTATTGACTTACCAGTTATTGCTTCTACTGGTAAAGGAAGACCAAGAGCCTGATTTCTACAGTTCTCAAGGCCTCCAGCAAGTGTCTGCCACATTGTGGGCAGATTGCAATGGTGTCTTTAATTGATTTGGGTACCTTGTGCTTGTTGAAGGTAAATGTATATTCCACCAATGTCAAGGGGAGATCAAAACAATCAGGTATGGGAGACGTTAGAAAATTATATTGTAAACCTAGGGGCAGTGGCGTCACTAGAGTTAGCATCACCCAGTGCGCTAACTCATGGTGTCACCCCCTCCCCATTGACCTGCTCTCACTCCACACCACACAGAATCCTTAGTAATGTTTTTTGTACTAATGCTACTTCTAAATCATAATTCCTATATATCACTCAAGGTAATGGCAATAGTTGTGGCATAAACACCTATCATATGCACAGCCTTTATGTATTTGAAGGTAAAGGTAAAAGTAGCCCCTTGACATAAATGTCTAATTGTAACCGACTGTAGGGGGTGGTTCTCATCTCTGTTTCTACGCCAAAGAGTCAGCATTGTCTGAGGACTGCTCTGGTGGTCATGTAACCAGCATGACTGCACCCAATGCTGTTACCTTCCCACTGAGAAGTGGTACCTATCTATCTACTTGCATTTGTATGCTTTTGAACTGCTAGGCTGGCAGAAGCTGGGACTAGTGATGGGAGCTCACCTCATCATGCAGTACTCAGCCCTCAAATTGCCAACCTTCCGATCTTCCGATCATCAGAACTGGCAACTTAACTACCTCATGTACATAATTTCACATGGTTAAAGTTAAAAATTTGGTAAGATGTTATGCTTTTAAAGAAAACTTTAAAAGAATATATATTTTAAAATACTTAAAATAATTTTTAAATGTTTAATTAATTATATATATAAACACCAAGGCATCTCCTTCTTCTCCCACTGAGCCTCACCCCTCTCACACAATTTCAAGCATTTTAAAGGAGCACAGGCAAACACCACAGCCTGTTTCTACCAAAAAGCAGATGTTTGGGTAGTAGTACTGTCACTCCCATACAGTAGTGTGTCACGTGGTGCAGCCTGCACCCACCCCCCACCCCAGCAACACCTAGTAATGCCTCTGCCTGGAGGTACAATACCTCTCCACTTATTTAGTTCTGTTGGGCAGCTTAAACATGGACAGATATTTACACAAGAACTTCAATCATCATCAAGGACAAAAAAAGAAGCAGAATAAAACCCTGGTAGACTGGGCAAAAAAGGATCTGCGAACCACACTTCTTGAAAAATGAAATGGAACATCTAATTGGGCTCTAAAGGTTAATGTTTACTCCAGCTCAGATATCAGAAGAGCTGCCAGACCCAGAAAAAAACTCCAGGAGTAAAGACAAACAAACCACCTGAAGGGAAGGTATTTTTTTTTTAGCATACATGAAGTGAGTTACAGACAGAATATAGAAACTGATGAGGAAATACAAATCGATCTACAAACCGATCAAGAAAGTCCAGCAAATGCTATGCTCAGCGAAGGACAGGAGACACCCTCTCACGGCCACAGCTTACTGCATACCATGCAGCTGCGGACAAGTCTACAAAGGGACCCCCAAACACACCGTTCAAACACAAATCAAGGAACAAAAGTATCAGACTTGTGTAAATTCAGACCAATGTGCACCAATCAGTCCAGGTTTTGAAAACAGAAAAACTTTAATGAATTCACATAGTAATTCACCAGTCAGCCTTTAAGCCTAAATTACCCCCCCCCCCATAGCCAGAGTATATTAAAACCCCAAAATCTAAACTCCACCCCAACCACAGTTGGTAGCAAAACTAATACACACCTCCAATTCCCATAGCCTAGTCCCCCTTACAAAGTAATCCCTCTACTAAATGTTCTCACCAACACTATCTCTTCCAGCCTCAGGCATTTCCACCATCTAACCCCTTCCTACAGTACCAGACACTTACACATCTCCTCACACACACATTCTAGACCTGTCATTTCCAAAACTATCCTAGCCAGCTGCACCCATCCCATCCTTTCTATGCCAAATAGCTACCTGCTATCCCCTATGTCACAGCAACTATCAGTCTACCCATCAGCCCCAATAGCTGAACACCAACCCTTTCCCCTCCATTAATCACATATTCAGAACCCTGACAGAAACCATGCCTTCATGGTTCTGACAACAAGAGACACTGCATACTGGACTGGGTCAGCCAGAAAAATCAGAAGTAGCAGAACATGTTATAAACCATCCTGGGCATAAAATGATAGTTAAAAACACTGAAATTCTGGACAATGCCAACAACTATCAGGTCAGAATGCCAGGGAAGCCACTGAAATCCATAAACATCTAGACAACTTCAAAAGGAAAGAAGAAAACCTTAAAGTAAACAAAGTTTGGTTACCAGTACTGAAAAACACCAAAATCAAGACCCAGCCCATGCAAATGAAAACCACCCAGGCAGTAGCATCACCTTGACAGAAACCCTGGAAAGGCCAGATCGGGGACGTGGCATGCAGTTGCCGTGGCCACAATCTGGAGAACATGGAGGTGGCTGCAGGCTGCCCCTTCAGGAGTGGTCTGCTCAGCCCCTCGGTTTACTACTTCAGTAATGATGATTGAGCAAAAAAGGTAGCTATGGACAGAGTGTTTGAATGGGGAGATTTCAGCAATCTTGAACTCAATGCTGTGCATGGGGTTTAAAAATCATATTATTGCAACCTATGATGTACAGGATGCATTGGAAAATCTTTCCCAGCTCCTCTCTGTATCATTGAGGTGTATGGAAAGGAGCTCCAAATTTTTAAACGTAAAGGGACAGTTTTCTGGTTTGATAAAGAGTGTATTTATGCTAGAACCTGTTGAAGGAATCTGTGCAGTGAATACAGGTGAAATAACTGCCTGACCTTACCCCTATCTTATGAGGTCAAAAAAGAGTATAAGATGCTGATAGCAAACCAAAAGAAACAAGGTATACAATGGTAATGGAGGTTCCTAATATGCTTCTCTTAAAACAAACAAATAAAAAAACAAGCTGTTTCTGTCAACAGTTACAAGCATGGTAGGTAACTTTTCAGGCTCTCTTCTTTGCAATATCCCTGCACAGGTATGGGGAAATTATTTCCCCACCTTGTATAGAGATGATGGGGAGCAGGGTTCTTTTTTCTGAGGAGTTAAGCTCTTCCTTGAAGTTCTTGGATGCTCCCTATTGCTCTCCTGTGTAACAAGACAAAGACTTCAACCACCCAGTTCAAATCTATTAAAGCTCCAGGGCTAGATTCAATCATGCCTGAGCACTTGAAAACTGCCACATGGTGGGCATCCTTACTTGCAACTCTCTATATCCATATAAATCAGATGGCCAAGTTACCTACCAGCTGGTCCAAGGCAATTATAATCTATTTATTTAAAAAGGAGATAGGAATGCTCTATCTAATCACTGGCCTAAAAACTTACTATCTGTTGTGAACAAACTATATGCTCACTTTCTAAACAACTGACTTTCTGAGTAGTTAGAGAATGAAAACATTATTGGAGACAAATAAATTGGTTTCAGAAAGTGTAAGTCAACTGAAGTTCACTTCCTTTTTAAATCACCTGGCGAAGAACTATTCCAGTTTTCATAATAACAGTTTGTATGTTGAATTTATAGAGCTAAAATCAGATTTTGCTCTCATAGTAAGACACAGATTATGGGCCAAGCTCCTTGTTTCCTCTACAGAGAGATTATGAATTGGCATATAAATATCATGGTACAAGTGAGATGTGGTACTTTAATAGTACTTTCATGAATACCATCCATGTGTGTGCAACAAGGACACATTTTGATTCCCTCCCTATTTAACGTGTATCTTAATGACCTCTCTACATCTATGTCAAAGAGACCCCCCACCTTCCTAAATTGGGCTAGGTTAACATTCCCTTACTTTTGTATGCAGATGATGCTGTCCTCCTTTCCTTTACCAAAGTAAGTTTGAGACAAATGATAAAAGCCTTAATGGGTTAATGTTTAGGTAACTTTTTAACTATCAACTATAATGAAACATTTTGTTGTTGTTGTAAGAATCAATCCTCAGTTGGAGTCATAGATAGACATAAAACTGAACATGTTAGACAATTTAAGTATCTTGGTATCTATTTCAGTCATCTGATTGCATTTATTAAATATCTATTTCAATCATTTGGTGCCTGGGTGCTCCACCAGACTGCTGTCCCCCAATCAACACCTAAGAGTGTTAAAGCCCTAGTTTCTTTTAAACTAAAAGTGACTAGTTTTATCTGCTGTGTTGAGGATATTGTGGGCTAAAGTGTTGCCAAAATTGCTTTTTGGCATATCAATATGGATTTCAGATTTCTCCTCAATATTGGAAGGCATTCTCTCAGCTTTTCTTCAGAAACTGTTAGGGATATCTAACTGTGTGTTGTCAGCAGCCTAATAAGCTGGAAGTTTGTTGCCCTTTAGTGGAATGCATTGGTTGGAACTGGATGTTAAGTTATTGAATGAAACTCTTTTATGCAGGCCCAGAGTCTGGCTACCTATTGCTTGTGCAGAAAGACACCTATACTTCCCTTTGGTATAAAATCATTAGAGAAAAGTTTCAGAGATTGGGCTTTTTGGATAATTTTCTTGCTACTCAGGACTTGATCAGGGTGCAGCTGACTCTGGTGCATCGTATTAAAGATTCTGACTTAAATATTTTATATTCACTGCCTCACAACTTGTTCTCCTATAAATGAGAAGGGTGTGTATTATTTACAAAACTTAACTATTCTCAAATATTGCACTTCACTGAAGCACGATTTAACATACTCCCCTGTGCTGCATTAGAAGGTTGCTATCAGGAAATTGTCTACAAGGCGCTTGTTTGCCTTGTAGAGGCTTTTGTAGGTTTTGTAGAATTTATAACTCTATAACTCATGTCTTTTTCTCTTGCACTTTCTATAAGGATGAGAGATTAATTACACCTCTCCGATCTCAGTTCCCTGGAAGATCTCAAAATTGGTACCTGGCATACTTGCTAGGTGATTCCCATAAAAGCATAATGGAAACAAGTGCAATCTTTTTCTTTTCTGCTGCTAAAACGCATAAGATTTTGACTCTCTCACACACATAATGAAGGGATCTGTCCAATGGATAAAATGCTACCTGTTTAATCATGCTGTTGTTATAGCTTTTAATTAATGCTTTTTATTATGTGTGAGTAATATTTTATATTATGTATGAATTATGGCATGGTAGTGGTTTGTGACAATAATAAATGGGGATATTGGAAACAGATTTTAAGAAATGGCCAATTAAATATTTAAACTTGTTTTATCATTGTGTTACCTTAACATATGTAGTAAATTGTATTTTATACTATAAACTGTATGAGTTATATTTAATATGAATAACTTTTATTGTATCGTTTTAATATGTATTTAATTTGTTGCCTAACGGTCTCTTGATTATAATAAAAGGTTTGCTGTTGGTGTATTTCTGCATGTGAGAAGGTTCAACTGGATGACCCTTGTGGTTTCTCCCACCTCTGTGATTCTATGACTATCTGGACTTCATGTGACAGCTGAAACAACATGTCTGTGAGCTGGTGTATAGCTGGTGTAACCACTGATGTATACTGGTATGACAGTCTGAGGAGATCAAATGAATGAAAAATCAACACTGGAGCAGATGTAACCTCAGATTTGCTATATAAATAACTGCCATCATTGCTACCATCAAACTTGTGCTGAATTTTTACAGCCAAATGATATGATGTGGAGGCAAGAGCAAGAGCCTCAGCTATTCCTCACAGTCTCAAGGTTTGGACCAAGTTCGGAAAGGCCTCTACAAAGGAGAACTGTTGAATTGATTAAAGAATTGGTTTTCTGGAACTAACTCACAGGTCCAGATCATGAAACATCTTTAGAATCCACTGGAGATTACAATATAATTTCCGTTATGAAGGTGCCACAAGCAGCTGATCATTTCGGTAAGGGAACATCTATAGAGGTGAGAGGCATAGGACAAAAGACCTCCATTGGTGGCCATGAGTAGAACTCTATCACATAACCAAGATATATGGTGGAAAGAATCCAATAATTGTCTGTAATATTGCACCAGATGTTGTAATGACAATAGAATTTGAGTGGACATGAAGGCTGATGCACTCAAAAATGTGAAAGGATGCATAATGGCTTTGAAAGCAATGAGTCTCCTTGGATGAAGACTGTATTTGTTTATTTGTTTATTGGTTGAAGCAGAGAGCTGGTAACAAATTGTTGGTATGGATGGCAATGGCTTTGGGTGGAAAAGCCCTGGGAAGGTGTCTGATATGGTCTTGGTAGAGATCTTTTATGCCAATAAGGAGAGAACGCAGCATGCTTGTAGTAGATACAGTACTGGCAGTTTGCTGGGTCTGAATGACGAATCTCATTTTCTTACTGGTTGTTGTTGCTTTGAGCAAATGGTCCATTTCCTCACATTAAAGAGTCCATCCCCACCAAAAGAGAGATTTTCTGTATGTTTCTTGATGTCCTCAACTATGCTAGCTGAATTTATTTATTTATTACGAATATTTATACTCCACTCTTCAAGCACAAAGGCTCTTAGAGTGGTTTACCAAATTGCTATCTTGAACATTCCCTGCCCTCAGGCTTACAATCTAAATAGGATACACAAGGAAAAAGGAATGGCAGTGGGGAAGAGGGGTAAGTGCAGCATATATGGTTTTTCTCTTCCTCCAAGGGCAGGGCAGTGGCAGCTGGCATGGAGGGAGGACCTTTCCCATGAATGTGTCTTCCCTGCTGGTTTTTCCCCAAACCAAAAACCTGGCACTTTTACACATAATTAGAAGGGAAGCAAGACAACTGGACATTTTCTAATTAAAGGTAGAAGTGGGGAAGAGGGACTGCCATTCTTAAATGAGATGGGACTCACGGCACAGCTTCACAAAAGTGATGCCCAGGACTGGTGCAAGTGGCCAAGATGTGCTGTGTTTCAGTGCTCTGATACATGGCCCTGATAAAAGAGGCTTCAGCCGGGCTGCCTTGTACTTCTGGCACAGGATTTAAAATCTATTTTGGTCTCTATTGTATGCTGGTACCCTGAGAAAAATTTAAGGGGACTAAAAGGATGGGAAATAAATTATCTGTCGCACTCTAAACTGTAGATGGAGCTATACTGAAAATTTTTGGAAGAGAGAATAAGACACTGAGATGTACAAGGCGACAAGAGAAGAAAAATTAGTTAGTGTAGATGGTATGCCTCCAAAAGTTCTTAAATAACAAAAAATTGCTGGTGTTGCAATGAAAATACATAATGTCCACAGAATTGGCCTTATACCAAATGGGGTTTGTGCATAAACAGCCAAAAAAGAAAAATGTATTTGCAATTACTTATTTTTCGCAATAGCTAAGGCATAATTAAGTTGCATTATTATCATTAATATAACTAAGGATAACTCCCTTTGTGATGGAACTATAAATATTTCAGTTACTTTTATAATTATAGAGTATATGTGGCTTCATTGTTTTTGTGTGCATTGTATGGTTCAGGGTTGCTAATTTTAAAAAAGGTAATTGTAATTATTTTAGTGACTTTTGTATAACAAGTAATCAAAGATTTACTTGCAGTAATCTGTAACTACAACAGCCATGAACTAAAAACATACTGTTTTCTACTATCAGAGGGAAAATGCCTCTAGATATTAGTCCTTGAGAAATCTGAGCAGGAGAATGCTATTATTTTCATGCCCTGCTTTAGGCTTCCTATAGACATCTGGTTGGATGAGATAGCTTTTGTTCTGATTCAGAATGGGTTTTCTTATGTTCTTACAGTTAGAGAGCTAGATTAAAGTCTCCTAAAAGATCAGAATATATTTTTAAAAATTTTGAGAGAAATCTTATCCTTAAAAATTTTTTTTAGCTAGATTTCTATACCAGCCCCTTATATTGGTCTGACCACAGTTTAAGCAAGCAGATACTGTACTACAATACAGTCATCTTACTGTCTTCCATGGTCCCCTGACTATGCAGCATAATTGCTGGATAGTAATTTTCAGATGAGGCACAAGGATGGTTTTGAAGATTTGTGAGATTCTTACCCTTCCCATGACTGCCCTTTAGATTATAGGACCCACTGCTATTTTTGGGGGAGACTGTTTGGCCCCTATAGACTTGAGCTTGGTGTTCACATAATCCAAACTTGCTTAGCAAGATGAAGACATCCCTTTGGAAAGCTTTGGTAAAAAAAAGCATAAAGGAATGGGTTGGCACAGGAATTGAGTGGATAAAACAAGACAAGCAGGATTTTTGAGTTACTGACGGTTATCAGGGGTTTGTTCATAATAGCAGATAAGGCATAGAATGAGATTGGTGCCATACATAAGAAGTCAGTAAAAATCAGCACAGCCATCCTTTTGGCAATGATGGTATCTTTGTCCCCTGACTTGTACTGAGGGTTCCGGACAGTAATATAGATTTTTATATAACAGGCACAAATGATGATGAAAGCAATGATGTTCAGCAATAAAACAAATATAATGTAGGCTTGATCCAAAGGTGTTTCAGTGTCCATAGGAAGACAGATACTGACTTTTCCATAGCTACTGACTCCAACCAATGGTAAAAGGGCAAGAAGGAAACATACCAGCCAACCACCCAGCATGATAACAGAAGCATGCCAGAGATGAATTTTCTTGTCCAAGCGCATGGCAAAGGTGATAGCATACCAACGCTCTAGAGTGATTGCAGTCAAGGTGAAGACAGACAATTCACTGGCAAAGACAGTGAAAAAGCCGGCTGTACTACAACCAGGCCCAGTTTGCCAATCAATGGCATGGTTGTAGTACTCTGATCTGGTGTAAAGATCCACTGAGGCAATCAGGAGAAGATATAATCCCATGCAGAAATCAGCAAAGGCTAAATTACACATCAAGAATCGTGGGACTGTCAACTTGTAATGACTTGTGAGTAGAATAAAGAGAACAAAAGCATTGCCTACAATGGCCAGCAAGTTCACAAACCATACCACAATCCTTAGAAATTGGTAGCCCATTACATCTTCACAGGGATTGAACTCATCAGGCTCAGGAGTACAACTAATGTCATCGGTACCTGTACATAGAATGTATTCATAATGGTTATCAAACATTGCAATATTCTCTTCTTGGGGGTTCTTGAGCTCTTGGCCAAAGCCATTGTCATGCTCTTCAAAAAAGACATAATAATGGGAATTTCCATGGACATCTCTAAATTTGGAGTGTTCATCATATACAGTATAACTCTCATCTAAATAATCTTCTGCATAATCTTGGTAAAGAGGACCCTTGAAGACACTAGCAGATCTTCTCTTGCGGAAGTTGGAATGGTTAGTTTGATTGCAAAGTAAAGATTCCAGAATTCTAAAAAGAAAGAAACAAAACACAGAGGAGGGAAATGGACTTAAGCAAAGCAAATGAGAAAATGGAAACATATTCCTCATGATTCTAGACTTAAGAATGTCATTATTTGAAATCTGAAGAACTCTGTATCCAAGCTTTGTATTCAAACTAGGATTTCTCTGATTATGAAAGTACATTTTAACTGAATAATTCTTTTTTATTATAAAAAGCCTAGTCTATATTATTTCTGTTGGAACTTTATTGTGCTCAGAACAGAAGTTAGTGCTGAAGATTTCCTGTATTGTGTCTTGACCTATGGAGTTTTTCAGTGTTTTGTTTTGTCCCCAATGCCCTTAGCCTGGATGCACAAGTTTCAACACTGTGCAGGAATGCATCTGAACAGTTAAACTCGTGTGTCAGTTGTGCCTGTTCTTAGAAATGTGATTTTATTGCCATGGGATTTTCATGGTTCAATTGCATCCTATTTGGATTGTCCTTGAATCCTATATTCTTTCATAGAAACCTGCTTGGGTGCTGAGATCTTTGAGAGGTCGTTCTCTCACTCCTGCACAGGAACATCTGGTGGGACTCAAGAGAGAGCTTCTCTATGGCTGTTCCTAAGCTCTAGAACTGTTCTGACAGGCTCTAGTGAACCGATTGTTCTTTTATTCTGGTTTGGATTTTTCCTAACAGAAAAAAAGCTTTCAAGAGTGTCTAAATACCCCCAAAGGCACCAGATCTTGTCTGATCTTGGAAGCTAAGCAGAGTCAGCCCTGGTTATTCCTTGCAAGGGAGAACACCAACAAATAGCAAATGCTGTAGGCTGTATTTCAAAGGAAGCAACTGGCAAACTATCTTTGAGTATTCTTTGCCTAAGAAAACCCTATGAAGAATTCATGGAATCGCTATGAGTCGACAAGTGACTTGAAGGCACATACACACAGAAAAGTTACTTTGCTGTTTTAAACTGCTTTTTATTTTGTCTTTTTTAGTGTATGATTTCAATTATTCTTAATGTTACTCATTACATTTTAATGATAAGGTATACCTACAACTGTATTATTTCATATAGCTTTGTTCCTTAAAACCAGAGATGGCTTCTCTGGCTTAAGTCTGTGTGTGTGGTTTTCAAAACTAGTTTTTCTAAGACACTGTTTTAATCTGTTTATAAATAATATTCTTATTTCAATTGCCCTGGCCTCTGAGGGAGGGAAGAGCAGTCAGGCAAAGCTCTGTCATGCGCTGGCTTGAGAAGCTGAAAGGCTCTCCCTCCTTCCAAACTTCCAGTGCTCTAGCATCTTAGGGAAAAAAGAGCAGCCAGAATCTGCTGGTCTTAATCCTCCCCCACTGCCATTTCCATTTCCTTGTGTATTTTTAAGACTAAAGGCAGGGAACTATCAGATTGATTATTTGTAAACCATTCTGGGAGCTTATATGTCTGAAGGGTACAAATACTGTAAATAAATAAATAAATAAATAATCCGATTTTATATTTATATTTTTAAAATAATGGTTTAATCTCTTGTGCATTGCTTTGGAGCGAAGGAATGCTGAAAGATGGTTAATACATGTAATTTAAATAAATAAATAAAAATGTGAAAGACAATGGTTCTTCAGATATATAGGGCCAGGCTATTTAGAATTTAGGCTAAATTGTAAAACTCACCCCTTGGATTTCTTCCAGTTCTTGAAAGCACAGCAGTGACTTGGGTATGATAGAGCAGCATTTGTCAGATAAGGAAAAGTCTTTATTGGGGGGAATTTCTTAAGAGTCCAGGCATTTTGAGCAACCAGTTCTTTAAGGTTTTCCAATCCTCTTGCTGGAAGTGTAGTTATACCTGTCTGGGAGACATCGCTAGGGATATTTATGGGGGGAAAAATAAGGGACAATTGATTAGATCAAGTTTCTTTAAAATGTTTTATAAATCATGCCTGTCACAGAAACCCACAATTAAAATGAGAACACAGAATATCTGGACTCCTGTTGCTCATATACATACACATAACCCCAAACTATGCATGTTCATGTCCCCCTTGCATGCTATCCATAGCCTCACCACCAGCTTTCTCACAGCCAGAATATGCTGCCATGACATTGTAGGAGATACAGGAGACACACAAGTTTTCTTCTCCCTATGTAGAACTGTGGCCAGGTGCCCCCTGGGTTCTTCTTTCCCTCCTCCAGCCAGGCATTGAGCTTCATGAATACTTCCCACCATCCCTCCCTTCTTTCAGTAAATGGCCACTGCAGTATGCCCTGAGAATTGAAGAGATGGGTGGTCAGAGCATTGCACTCCAACTGTACAATATAAAATCTCAGCCACTGTGTTATTATCACACACCCCCCCCCCCAGTTTTTACATAGCTCTTTTGAGTGTTCAAACCCTTGAGCATTGGACTATGACTCTAGAGACAAGGGTTCTGATCCCAACTAGGTCATGTAAACCCACTGCGTGACTTTAAGCAAGTGACACTCCCTCAGCCCTAGAGGATGGCAACTGCAACTCCCCTCTGAAAAATCTTGCCAAGAAAACCCCTTGATAGGTTCACCTTAGGGTCATCACAAGTCGGAAATGACTTGAAAGCACACAACAACAACAACAACAACAACAACAACTAACTCTTTTTTTCCCTAGCAGAAAGGCTAAAAGCTTTTTTACAAGAATGGATTAAAGAAGACCAGTGTGGTTTTCTGCCAAAGAGACAACTTAGAGATAACATCTACTGAGTACCAGTTGTTATAGAATACTATAAACAACACCCAGAGAAGAAACTGGCTCTGATTTTTATCGACATGAAGAAAACCTTCAATAACATGAATTGGTTATTTCATAGAAGAAATGATGAATATAATGTAGGTGGGGGGAAACTGCAGGAAATGGGTGGGAATGATGTATTGTGAATAGACAGCTCAAATTCTAGTTAATGGTGAAAAGACAGAAAAAGGTGTGAGACAGTCATGTCCTCTAACATCCCTCTTGTTTATTATGACCTTAGAAATAACATGTAATATAATCAGAGAAGAAGAAGAAAAAACCAGAGGGGTAACATTAAAAAGATGTCAATTTTAAAATCAGAGCATTTCCTGATGACCTAATTATTATCCTAGAAGACCCATAAGCCATCAAACTCTATTGAAAATACTGAAGTTGTAGTATTTAAAATCAGTGCTGCAGGTTTTAAGATCAACAGTGACAAAACAATAACATTGACTAAGAATAGGGCTAGAGCAGAAGAAACAAAATTGGCAATAGAAACAGGGTTCAAGAATGAAAATAAAGTGAAATACAGTGCGCCCTTTGTTTACGCAGGGGATCCATTCCAGATTCCCCTGCGCAAAACAAATAACACATATGTTCAAACCCCATTTAAATGAATGGGGCTCATGTACGTGGCGGTGCATGCGCGCCACGGGTGCATGCCCCATTCTTCCCTATGGGACGCACTGCCCCTTCCTCCCCGTGTGGCTTTCAGCATATGCTGAAAGCCATGTAAAGTGCGCCTGCGTATGACGTGGGCGCACTGTATCTGGGAATGACTATAACAAAGAAAAATGCAGATTTATTTAAAAACAATTATGGAAGAACACGGAAAATTATAAAGAGCAATTTATAGTCAGCCCTCCATATTCACGGCCTTGAGACTCACAGTTTCGATTATTCGTGAGGTCAAGACCGCTAATGTGGCCATTCCTCCTCCCTTCCCCTGCCTGATCTCTCCTTGGGCATCCCAGGGAGAGATCAGGGAGGTGAAGGCAGGAGGTGCCTTTGCCCCTGAAGACCCTTCTCCTCCACAATCCTCTCCCTGGGCAGCCCGAGGAGAGGATTGGGGAGGGGAAGGTTCTCAAAGGGGCCAGGTCACGCCTTTTCCTCCCCGATCCTCTTCCTGGGATGCCCAGGGAGAGGATCACTGAGGGGAAGGGAACCAATTAAAAGGACAGGAATGTGGAGAAAAAAGGAGCACACTCCTGTTCCCCTACTCACCCTTCCCTTTAACTGCCTTCTGAGTAGGGGGTGGAGTTATCTGCAATTTTTTCCATATTTGCAGGGGTCTCATTCCCCTACCCCTGCAAATATGGAGGGAGGACTGTATTAAGATGGAACAAGCTGAAATTAACAATGTTGGGGAAAATCACTGTAGTTAAAATGTGTGCCCTGCCAAAAGTCTTGTTTCTTTTCCATACACTACTGATTGTTACAAACTACATACTTTTTAAAAACTGGCAGAAAGATATATTAAAGTTTATTTGATCTGCAAAAAAAAGTCAGACTAAAAAACTTACAAGACTTCAAGGAAAGTCTTGGTTTGCCTAATTTGAAACTATATTACCACACACATAGTTTGGCATGGATAAAAGAACAGGCAATTTTGGAAAATACAATATTATCTTTAGAGGGCATTATCTTAAGAGGTAAAAGTTATATTCTCAATTTATAGCCTTTGTGGCTCTCCCTATGTGAGAACATCGCAAAATTTTAGAATTCCCTGATTTTACTGGGGCAAAGTCAATAGGACAAAGTGGGCTGGCTTTCTTTGAGAATGGATGAATGGATCTTTCAGACATAGTTTAATTTGGTATTCCTCCATGGCAGGAGATTGGACTAGATGATCTTTGTGGTATT
The DNA here is from genome assembly GCF_019175285.1 of Sceloporus undulatus. Classification (NCBI taxonomy): domain Eukaryota; kingdom Metazoa; phylum Chordata; class Lepidosauria; order Squamata; family Phrynosomatidae; genus Sceloporus; species Sceloporus undulatus. The sequence continues at coordinate 345,173,979 of NC_056522.1, read as the reverse complement.
TCCCACCTGTTTGATTCTATTATATGGTTGACAAGGACCTCATTAACCTCCCCATACATAATGGTGGGCAACTGCATGGGGATTGCATGCTGCAGCTCGCTGCAACAACTGACCAGAATGCCTCTGCTTTCATCTGTGTTCTTCCCAAAATAATGGTGTACCACCTCTGGTCACCATTTTGGGAAAGACTCAGAAGAAAATAGATTTATTTGTGGATTATAGGTGGTTCTGGATGCCACACACATATGTGAATATATACATTACATTGCATTTAGGGGTCTTATCTTGCTGTTTTCATGAAAGATTTCCACAAAATTACCTTTTTTTTAAAAAAAGGGGGGGGCTTTGGCAGCTTGCCCATAGCCCACACTTTCCCTACAGTAACCATTTATTGAACAATCACAATTTAGTAACTTTAGTAACTAAAAGGATAAATTCTTAGCCATGAACCCAGCACAGTGTTGGATGCTTTTTCAAGTGACTTTCCTTAACTTAAAATCTGCAGGTTTAACAAGAGTGATACATGATTGTCCTTTCGAAGAAGACTGCTAAAGAGTTGCATTAGTCATCTTACTATATGCAGATGCATTTGCCATTTAGGACAGCTTTAGTTTGGTAAAAATCATAAAATTTATGTCACTACTTTATTTCTGAGTTTAGTCAATTTTTTTGTGGGCAATGTGTGTTTCTTCTCCAAATTATGCCAGTATACAGTCCTAAACCAAGTGCACTGCAATTTGTGCATTAATGATACAGGTATACAGTGAAACGTGCTAATCCCAACATTGAGTTGTGCTACAATTAGAGATGCATGCAATACACCCCTAGTTTGGTGCCAATCAAATTGATCAGATAAATAGGTATTTATTATTATTATTGTTATTATTATTATTATGCTTTCCACATAAGTAACTGATGTTTCAGGTACAATACTATTGGATTTAATCTGCATTCCATATATAATTAACAAAGAGTGAGACCCACCAAACGCAATGTCTCTTACTTCTTCTGAGCAGACACACAAATATAATTGCAGTTTTAGTTTCTTCTGGTTGACAGAGCACTAGAGATCTGCAGTGTTGTGTGAATATTTGCTACAAATATACATGCAAAGCATAGTAGAAGAAAATAGGGTGTCATACAGCAAGCAGCAAATCTTCAGAGATAGCAGCTTTGCAAACAGTGGCAGTTCAAAACATTCACCTCCGTCTTCCTTTATCTCCCTCATCTCAGCTGTCAAATATTTATTTCAGGCACCAGAACTGCCCATTCAAGGGATTATCTACATATATTGATCTATTTTTGCAGGACATTCTATTGCTGGCCCTAAAATGATCATTTGCAAACAAAAGATCTTAAGCAACAGACCCCAGGGTGGAACGGCCAAATCACAACTTATCAAGAAGTTCACTTCTATCATCTGTGGTTTGAACTGAAATAAAAGGCATTCTCCTAGTACATGTTGACAAATGTACCAGTACTTAGGGTGGTTGTGTTAACATCAACACAGAATTGTGAACAGCAACTGTATTTATTTTACATAAATACACTGGGCCCTTACTATCTGCTGGGGTTTGGTGCCAGGACCCCAAGTGGATGCCAAAATCCATGAATGCTCAAGTCCCATTTAGTTCAATGGAAAACGGCAAAATCAAAGTTTGCTTTTGGGAATATATATTAATATTTTCAAGTCATGGATAGTTCAATCTGTGGATAAAGAAATTGTGGATACAGAGGGCTGACTATGAAAGTTTTTTCAGAGTCTGTATTTTTTAAATTACATTTTCTTTTGCCCTCACAATCATACTTCCCTCTCTCCATATGTATATATACTTGCAATCTTTGGATAACATTTTATGGGTTTGATGTTGTCCACTAAAGCTTATGGCATAATAAATGTGTTACAAATTGGGGTGGAAAATATTTCAGTGGGTTTTTTATTCTCACCACAGTTACCAATTTTGCCATCTCTCAAGGCTTGTTGAGAAACAAAATATACTTTCAAAAGGGACATTTATGAGGCTTCAATTATAATTTGGAGAAATAAAATAGAGTGGGATCCTCGTGGATCCCAAAATTCATGGATAAGCAAGTCCCATTATATATAGTGAGGTAGTAAAATGGTGTCTCTTATATAAAATCACAAAATCAAGGTTTGCTTTTTGGGATTTTTTTTTTAAAAAACATATTTTCAAGCTGTGGATAGTTGAATCCATGGATGCAGAATTCATGGATAAGGAAGGCTGACTGTCTTCATGTACAAATTAGTACAGTTGAAAAGTATGTGAAAACAATGTTTAAGCAATGGGGAAAATGTGTACAAAAATGTGTACATTAGCAAAAGTGCTAAATAAATACATATATGGAAAATTTGTATGACTATCCATGCAAGTACTCTTGTAAAGTCATGCGACCTGGTGTTAACAAAAGATGTGCTGTAAATGCAGATGAGACTGGGAAAAATACAATAATACTGTATACAGTATATCATCTCTCTAGCTATAAGAATCTCTGTTGTTTTTATGTGAGTGTGTATGTACCTTCAAGTCACTTGTTGACTTATGGAAGCCCCATAAATTTCATAGGATTTTCCTAGGCAAGGAATACTCAGAGATGGTTTCGCCAATTCCTTCCTCTGAAATATAACCTACAGCATCTTGTATTCATCTTCCATGAAAATACTAACCAGCGCTGACTCTACTTAGCTTCCAAGATCAGATGGAATCTGGAGCCTTCAGGGTATTAAGACCCATACTTCCTGCTACATTATAGCAATTCCCAAAGGCAGAAAAAATAAGTCAAACAAAATTTTGACACACACAAAATAATAAGTCAAACAAAATGCAGTATTCAAATATAATTTATTGTGCAAGAAAGAGTTTTGGAAAGAACCATTTCAAGGAAATGTAAAAAATTAATAATTTGTTACCGGAGTGTTACAAACAAGAAATACCAAAGCAATTGTAAATGCAATGAGATCTAAGTACTAAAGAGCTGGTCACATTAATTAGAGTTCAGAACTGCTGTACATCAGTTATAGCAAGATTCCCCAAATAACTAAATACAGCTGGTAAGAATTATTATTTTCTTGTCAAGATTCTGGTGACCCATTCACAGTGCAGAAGCCAGACAAATTCTTAATATTACAAATCCTAAGAACTGACAATTAATGGGGTCTTACATGGTGAAAAGCATAATGTCCACGAGTGCTGTGAATCCCCACTTGCAGAAGGAAGCTTTCAACCTCCACAGAATGCTGTCGCTGACATTTTTTGGCCAAGGGAGAGCGGGAGGATTGCTAATAATGGCCTCTTGGAGGATCATATCAGTTCTATTATCCCAGTGGCACAACTGCAGGCTAGAGGGCTGGTACACACCGCCAGGAAGCGTCGTCCTGGAGGCAATCATAGGTCTCAGGACCGCGCACCAACTGCACACTCTGAAGCATTATGATGTGTGGGTGGTGCCATTATTGCCCATTATTGCACCACTCACATGGGGGGCATATGGATGATATGTGGGCGTCCGAGCGCCCACACATCTCTTACAGGCGTTGCAGCCCTTATGACGACACAAAAAAGGAGCTGCTCTAGGTGGCTCCTTTTTTGCTGCACAGCGTTCCCATGCCATTTGGTTGCTGTGGCAATGCTGTGCAGCAAAGAGGGCCGCATTTCCCCGCCCTTATGTACAGCCCCAAGAAATTGCCTGGCAGTCTCCTTATCTCCCCTGGCTATGAATGGTCATGGCAATGAACTCCAGTTGGATAAGAACTGCCTTCTGGTGTACAGGGAGTACACTGTATAAGGAGGTATTGAACACTGCCTTTCACAAAGATAAATAAGGAAATACAGTGGACCGTTGTTATATGCTGGGGTTTGGTTCCAAGATTCCCCGCGGATAACAAAATCCATGGATGCTCAAGTCCCATTAAATATGACATAGCAAAATGGTGTCCCATATAAAAATGGAAAATCAAGCTTTGAAATATTTCAATATTTGAAATTTATACTTTTTTTTAACATTTTCAAACCGTGGATGCTTAAATCTGTGTATAAAAAATTTGTGTATAAGACGAGCTGACTGTACTTTCTTGTAACCACAAGTTACGTAAGCTTGTGTCATCAACATCCTTCCATTGAAGGTTAATTAACGAACACTACCTTTTGTTGTGTAACCAAGTCATTTCTAATTTATGGTGATCCAAAGGCAATCCTATCATGGAGTTTTCTAGACAAAATTTGTTGGGGTGGGGTTGCCATTACCTTCTTTGGGCTGGGTGTGTGACCTGCCCAAGGTCATTCAGTGGGTTTCCATGATCTAGTGGGGTTTTGAAGCCTGGTCTCCAGAATGGCTTGGGCTAGATTTGGTTGTTGTTATCATAGAATCATAGAGTTGGAAGAGACCACTAGGGCCATCCAGTCCAACCCCCTGCCATGCAGGAAATCCAAATCAAAGCATCCCTGACAGATGGCCATCCAGCCTCTGTTTAAAGACCTCCAAGGAAGGAGACTCTATCACCCTCCGAGGGAGTGCATTCCATTGTCGAACAGCCCTTACTGTCAGGAAGTTCCTCCTAATGTTCAGGTGGAATCTCTTTTCCTGCAGCTTGCATCCATTGTTCCGGGTCCTGTTCTCTGGAGCAGCAGAAAACAAGCTTGCTCCCTCTTCAATATGACATCCCTTCAAATATTTAAACAGGGCGATCATATCACCTCTTAACCTTCTTTTCTCCAGGCTAAACATCCCCAGCTCCCTAAGTCGTTCCTCATAGGGCATGGTTTCCAGACCTTTCACCATTTTTGTCGCCCTCCTTTGGACACGCTCCAGTTTCTCAATGTCCTTTCTGAATTGTGGCGCCCAGAACTGTTGTTGTAAGTCTTCAAGTCATTTCTGACTTATGGCGACCATAAGGTGAACCCAACAAGGGGTTCACCAACACTAGCTTCTGTCGGGGATGCTTTGATTGAGATTTCCTGCATGGCAGGGGGTTGGACTGGATGGCCCTTGTGGTCTCTTCCCATTCTATGATTCTATTGTTTTCAGGGGCTAAGTGTGTGACTTGCCCACAGTCACCAAGTATGTTTCCATGGGCAAGTGAGGAATTGAATCCTGATCTCCAGTGTTGTAGTCCAATGTTCAAACCATCACACCATGCTGGATCCCAGATTTGATTATGCAATCAACTTTTCAGAAGCTAGCAGGTAGGTGTGCAGCTTTTATTGCAGCGTCAAAACAAAAATGTACACTTGCATTTGTCCTAATTTTAGACACCAAAAAAGAGAGGTGTGCCATGAGAACTATGGAGCTAGAGTATCTATATTCCAGCCATTCCTAAAAACAACAAAAACAAAAACAAAACAAAAAACCCCTCTTGCAATGGAAATTTTTTTTTCATTCTTGAGGCTGAAGTTCCCATGTCACAAATTACTAGCTACAGACCTTTCTATATAGTCACATATGAGCTGTGAGACTGACTATCCTTCTCTTAGGACAGGCACCTTGCTCCACCCTTGAGAAGGGAGGGCCAACTAAAGCTATGGTTCCTGGGACTTCCTCCCTTCCAGCATCAATGGACATTGGACTTTATCACACCTGAGGAATTTCTCTTAATTTTGAATGAAAAGAAAGTGGGGTCAGAACGCATTCACGTGAATTTGGTAGTTCGAAATTTATGTTTGAACTGGCTTCCCATTGCCCGAAAACAGCATGCCATTGACTGAATTTGTGTGTGGTAGTTTATCACGCAATAACGTGAAACCCCATGATTGCGCTCGGACTTACTTCCCATTGCCCGAATGTACATGTGGAGGCTTATCACGCAATACCGTGAAACCCCATTATTGCGTTCAGATTGCCATTGGATTATACTTCCAATTCCCCTTGTCTGATAAACTCATTGTGCCTCATTTAAATCAAGGGCACTGCAAAATGCTGCACTTTGACTGGATCATGGCCGCTGTGACTACACACATAAATTTTGATTCAGGAACTACATATATTATTTAAACATGTCACAAGCTCCTGGTTAGCCTCATTTTTATTCTCTGGATCCATATTAATCATTTGCAGAGCTTGAACTCTGAAAGTGACTCAGATTGTCAAATTCTTTAATTATTGCAAGTGTCTTCAATTCAAAGAGTTCTCACAGCACAATGCTGTTATTGGAAATCTTAACTTTGGCTTTCCATGAGACAACGGTAGTGGGGGAGGGAGGGCATTTGTCAGGATTTGGGGAAAGATTTATTTTTTAAAAAAATAGACTTCTTAGTAAGCAAGCTTGCTCACTCATTGGTTAAGCAGAGTTTTCTGGTATTTTTTGCAACACTGAATTTTGATTTCAGCACTTTGTTCAATATAATTCCTGTATGGGCTTTAATTTGGGTTTGGTTGTTTTTTTTGTTTTTGTTTTTTGCTTTTTGTAGATTTTAAATATATACACTTCAATGGGATATGTAGAAGAAAAAACACTTTAAAAGAGACAAATACTTCCCCAGTAGACATGAAAACAATCTAGATGTACTCAATGCTAAGTGCTCACAGAAAAGTTTCCATGTCCCTTTTGTGACCGCTGTATGCTCATGATCTTAACAATGTTTTTAAAAATTCTTATCTCGAAAAGGGGGGGGGGGGTCATACACAGGTTTCTTCAAAGTGCTTTTATCTAAACGTTTCTTTCTAAAGAACTAAACTCTGAGCAAGGAAAAAAGTATGCTTCCTATGTCTAAAAAAAACTATGCATTAGATTACCCTAACAGTCTCACTGTAAAATCTCATAGAAAAAAGGTGAGGAAGGAAAAGCCCAGTCTATTAGTTGTCAAAAAAGATGGGCAGAAATCTCAACAATGGAATGATCATAAATTAAAAGTTGAGGAGTTCAAGAATGGTACTGTTCATTCCAGTTTGCCAACACTTCACATATGAGTATCTAGAAGAAATTCAACTCTACCCCTCACAAGTTTTTATACAAAGAGTGCATTTTGTCAGGGTAAATTAGCAATCCCAGGCCTCATATCTCAAGACAATGATGTGCACTTTACACAGACCCAGAGCTTTGTAAAAGCCCTGCCATAATAAAACTGCATTCCTAACTTTGAACTCGAAGACACAAGAAGGCACAGCCCTTTCAAATCTTCAAAAATCTATTTACACTTTTCTGAAGATGAAAGAATATGGTTCCTTTTCCTTCCCCATTGAACAGTATCTGGTCCCATTGACAATCAGGTTGCTTAGCCATTACGCATTCACATACATGCTAACCACTGTACAAAACACAGCTATATTTGTTGTTCAGAAAAAGCAAGAGGTGAAGGACCTTAAAATCTACCCAGCATCCGGCAACTGGAATGTGCAATTCCAATGTTATTCTTCCTTAGCTATACAATGCATATTTCTCTCCAGTGCTGGCTTGGGCTTTTGAGGCTCTAAATGGTCTATGGCTCAGTTACTTGAAGGACCAACTACTCCCACGTTAGCTTGCCTGAACTTTTGCCTTGGAAGGCCTACTTTCTTTGTCCTATTGCCACAGGCTGTTAGAACCTTCTCAGAAGTTGGCAGCTTTAAAATTACATATGAACATACATCCATGGAAATTCACTATTTTGGGGTCATCCCAGCAGCATTTCAAGGTGTTTTGTAATTTTTTTTAGTATAACTGTTTTTAGTCAAAAAACCTGGGCTTTGGGGGGCAATTTTAGGGTATGTGCAGTATAGAAATGTACTTGTTATTGCTATTGCTATTTACTTTTAAGGCTAAGACAGTGTGACTTGCCTAAGGTTAAGGGTTTCCATGGTTGAGTGGGGATTTGAACCCTGGTCTCCAGATTCATATTCTAGTGCTCAAATCACTACACCACACTGGATCTTAGTGTAATTACCTTTGTCATTAAGGAAAAATAGAAAATAAACCCCAACATTAAATTTATAAAGATTCATGGTTAATAAAGGAGATTAATTTTTTTCCAACTGAGCATCTGGTTTGCATTATTTTTATCTCCTTGGATAACCTTGGAAATAACTGTTTTTACACATTGTAAAGTTTGCCAGTTTCAAAATAATTATGTGTTTCCTTAAAGCATTGCCAGAAATTAGGTCTACTGCAGTTGAGTTGTTCTGTTAACTCCTTGGCTGTGATATTACATGAGGTAGGTTATTTATTTTATTTGTATATCATCTTTCTTTCAGAAGAGGACCCAAGGTGGCTCCCAACGAGAATCTATTAAACAAAGCTCAATAATAAAATTTCAAAAATAATTAAAAATCACCATGTTAAAAAGTGTAAAATTATTTAAAAGTTTTTAACATACAAAAGTTAAAAAATAAACACACATCCTAATAAGAAGCTTTCCTACTTACACATTCAAGCCTACTTAAATAAAAAGGTATTTGCCTGCCAGAGAAAGGAAAGCTGGGAGGGGGCCAATCTAGCCTTCTGTGGAAGGGAATTCCACATGTTGAGAAGGGTTTCTCTTGTGTCCTCAGCAAGCAAGTGATGGTGGCAGAACCCAGAGAAAGCCTTTCCTTGTAGATCTTAAAACTCTGGTACGTTTATATGGGGAGATGAGGTCTTTCAGATACTATGGACCTAAGATAATTAGGGCTTTATAGATCATGACCAGCACTTTGAATTGTGCCCAGAAACAACTAGTAGCCAATGAAGCTGTTTTAACAAGGGAGTTATATGCTCCCTGTGACTGGCCCCAGTCACCATTCTGGTTGGAGCATTTTCTATGTGCTGAAGTTTCTGAACAGTTTCCAAAGGCAGTAACCCAAACTACTTCATCAAATAATATAATGCCATACCTAACTCGGATTGGTTTAGAATGCAATCCAACAGTGCCTGGGAAGGTATCTGTGGAGGACAGGGTTTTGTGGATCTCCTTCTCCACTGGAGATGGTGGTGAGCAGGAGTTAAATTAGCTCTCTTCTACTGGCTGCAGAACTGTGCCTGGACAGTGTCTGAGCATCTCCTGACTCCACACCAAGCCATCAGGTGATCATAGCAGCATGCTCCAGCCATTGAAAGCTACCTTTAGGAGAGCATTATGTAGGGAAGTATTGAATACCTCCTTGTGTAATGCCCAAATGTATGCAAATGTAAGTCACCAACAAGATTCTGGCCATTATCTTCAAAGAGGCATTCCATCCAACCTATGCGTGAGAAAAAAGTGAATACCTCTTTTCACACAAGTTGGGTTTTCCTTACCTGGAAGTCCAAACTGCAAAATACTTGAAAAATAATTTTTTAATGGATGGCTGAGCTAGTGACACCTTTGCTTTCTGATGGTTTAGTGTACACAAACTTTGTTTCATGTACAAAATTATTTAAAATATTGTATATAATTACCTTCAGGCTATGTATATAAAACATACATGAATTTTGTGTTTAGACCTGGGTCCCATCTCCAAGTTATCTTATTATGTACATACAGTAGGCCCTTGGTAACTACTGTAGTTTGGCTCTCGGACTTCTTGTGGATGTTCAAGTTCCATTAAATATAATGGAAGTAAAATTATTTCCCTTATATAAAATAGTAAAATCAAGATATGTTTTTTGGAATTTATTATTATTATTAATTTCATTTGTTTGCTGCCTTTCTCCCAGGAGGGACCCAAGGTGGCTCACAGATAAAATAAATAAATGATATATAATTTTTTCAAGTTGTGGATGCTTGACTCCATGGATAACGGAGGACTGACTGCATATGAAAATACAGGCATTCCAAAATCCAAAACATATGAAATTCAAAACACTTCTGGTCCCAAGTATTTCGGATAAGGGATACTCAACCTGTAATAGCATTCATAACTTAACAGTGTTATAGAAAGGCTAGCACTAATTAATTAATTATGTGAATATTGGTTAAGCAGGGGATCTTTTTAAAGGGATGCAAATTTTAAAAATAAATGATTCCAACTCATAACTCAATTAAATGTACCACTCCCAATAATTACATAAAGGGTGAAAAACATAATGAAATAAAATAAACATGGCCTCAAACAGTAGCTCTAATTCTCAATGCCAAACTGGGGTGGGGTGGGGAGTTTGGCAGGTGGAAAATGAAATAAAATAGACATTTCATCTTCTTCAGTTTTCATATTTAAGAGTTGGTATTTTACATTTTCCTTTTAAGAGGCAATATACTTTATGAACGAACTTAACAACATGAACTGGATTGTCAAAAAACTGCAGTAGTTTGAATGCCATCTCCCCACCCCTGTATCATTCACATAGATATTAAGATCAGAATCCTTTACATGCTAGGAATGACTGCATTGCAATTTCTCCTATTTGATGTTGAATATTTTGTAAAGCTGAATATTTTTCACATTTTCTCTGATAGTGCAGGTGTTTACCAAAGTGCCCAAACTTCTGATACCTGTAATTTGACACCGAACTGTATTTTATTTTGCTATCTGTCATCTGACATTTTTTGACAGCCAACACACAATGGCATTTGGCATACAGAAGAACAGGCAGCTAATATGCCAACTTTGTGTCAACTAACATGTAAGCAGATAGCTAATGTGTCAGTGATCTTGCTGAGCTGAGTCTGCATTATTCCTCTGAGTGCACACACAGTGACTTTCAAACAATCTGGTTTCACAACTATTTCCCGCCTAAAGGAAACACACGTGCATGCAACCAACTCTGGTAGAGACTCAGCTCAGCTCAGCAATGCACTGGCTGTTTAATTTTAACACTGCCCTCTGTGAACTAACAGTATGTCTCACAGTGCAACCATCAGCCTCTTGCAGCTGATCTGATAACTTCTGATGAGAAAAATGCAATGATCGTTGGTTTCTGATAGTTTGATAGCTTATGAAATTTCAAGTTTTCATTCTGAACTGAAGACAAAAGATGTCAACAGTTCTAAAGCATTTTGATGTTAAACACTGCATTCAAAATTCAAATTTTAATTAGAAACATCAAATAAATCTGAAAATCAAATGCTGAAAATTTTGTGAATTTCAAATATTTTCAAATATGGTTTTCTACTCCTATTTCATATCTAACAGTGGGTGAGGTATGAATCCTGTTTTAGATTTTTCTATAGCACCAAAATAATTCTCTTCGTCTCATACATATTTCTTATCCATCCTCCCTTTTCACTTCAGTTATGCACAGCTGAGTCTACAATGGAACTTCATGGGTTGGAATGATAATGTGGGGATTCTTCCCTTCCATAGATAGTATTGGTTATGCGTTGGTACTACACATGAACAGTCAAATGTACAGAAACCAATCTGCTGAATTCTTTCCACTTTAAACAAGTGGACAGTATAATGTAACAAACTAAACTTATCAAATGGTTGAGTAGGTGATACATCTGATTCTGTGCAATTCCTCCATTGTGTTAATCATCTCAAAGTACAGGGGTAGAAGAAGTGAACCACTATGATGTTTGGCTGGTTCTAAGTAGAATTAAACAATACTCATGCACACAAAAATTGACAACTTTGTTCCTCTGTAAAACTGTGAATGTCACACTCCCAAATTTTGGACATTCACTGTACTACCTAGAGGCTTGTGAGTATCTGGTAGGAAGCAAATTGCATTCAGACTAAAGCTCTGTATGCACTGAATATATACAGTATATGGACAGGTTGCTCACCTGTAATGGTATTTCTTCGAGTGGTCATCTATGAATTCACATAAATGGGTTTATTCTGCGCCTGCGCAGGAATGCTTGGGAACATTTAGAATCTCTGGGCAAAAGTTAGTTTGCAACCTTTTGCAACTTTTTGGCGGTAGCTCTGCCCATCCCATATATAGCCCCTAACGGTTCCGCTCTTCTCCAGTTCCGAATAAGCTGCATGAGGTGCAACACCAAAGCTACCTCATTATCACAAGTCCAATTTAATAACAATGCTATATTTCAATGTATCTTCCCTACTCCCTACTCACAGTAGACTTGGACCACTCTGCACACCCATAAATGCATCTTCATGAATAACACTTAGATATTTGTTCTTATTCAGGGATCTGCAGGAAAAAAAATTAAAACCAACAATTAGTCAGTAACAATATTGCAAATTCCAAAAGATTTCATAGTTTAATTGGCAGCAACTGCAAAACTAGCTAAGTCTGTTCTATACCTCAGGACTGAATCATAAATAATATATGGAATATAAGTTATAATTACAGGGTAATAATGATACATTATAATATATCCTATACTGCATAGTTAATATAATATAGCCAACATGGCATAGTGGTTTGAATATTGGACTATGACTCTGGAGACCAGGGAGTGATTTTCTGCTCTGTCATGAAACCCACTGGATGACCTTGGGCAAGTCACTTGCTCTCAGCCTCAGAGAAAGGCAGTGACAAACATATGAACAAATCTTCCCATGAAAATTCCATGATAGGTTCACCTTAGGGTCACCATAAGTTGGAAACAACTTGAAGGCACACAGCAGCAACAACAACAACAACAAAACAATAATAATATACTATATAGGGCCTAAATACCCCGAAGACACCAGATCCCTTCTAATCTTGGGGTCAGTACTGGTTAATACAGTAGGCTCTTGGTACCTCCCAGGATTTGGTTCCAGGACACCACATGAATACAAAAATCTGTGTATGCTAAAGTCCCATAACATATAATCAGTTTTTTTTGTTTTGTTTTTTACTATTTTCAATCCATGGATGGTTGACTCTGATACAGAATCTGTGGATATGGAAGGATACAGATGGTACTTGGATGGGATGTCATTAATGAATACCAAGTGCTGTAGGATATATTTCAGAGGATGGAATGGGCTAAACCACCTCTGATTATCCCCTGCCTAAGAAAACCCTATGAAATTCATGGGCTCAGCACAAGTCATCAGGCAATTTGAAGGTGCACGTGCACATACGTAAACACACTGTAATAGTTCCCCATTATTATCACCAAATGTGATGTGTTGTCACGATTTCCCGCCCACAGATAGTATGTGATAAATTTACTGCTTTCTGTATCTCCTACTTTCTATTCTAACCATACAATTCTTAAGAAATCTCTATTCTCTTTCAGTAGCTGGCATTTAGACTATAGGAAATGAATGAACAGATCTACATACCCTCCAACTGTCTTGATTTGGAAGACACGGTTCTAATCAATCCACTGTCATTCCACTTTCTCCGCTGCATTTAAAATGTCCCTGGTCTAACCTGCACTGCAGAAGTAATGCAGTTTTACACCACTTTAACTGTCATGGCTCAATGCTATGGAATTCTGGGATTTGATGTTTTGTGAGATATACAGTCTTCTCTGTCAGAGAACTCTGGTGCCACAACAAACCGCAAATCCCAGAATTCCACAGTACTGAACCATGGCAATTAAAGCAGTGTCAAACTGTATTATTTCTGCAGTGCAGATTACACCCCAGTTTCTCTCTCCTCCTCTGACTTTACCCATTTGTCCTCAGCTTCCTTCAGATGTTTCAGACTGAATTCAAAATGCAAAGTTTGCATTTAATTAGCTCCACAAGGGAGAAGAGGACAGGAAGGGGCAAATGCAAACTGCTGCATCCTCCCCTTGCTTGCATGTTTTTATTCATTATTAACTGGGTGGGTGACAGTGGCAGGGGATCTTCCAATGTCATGGTATAAAATCCACTCCAGTTCTGCCAATACACTGGACTGCCAGAAAGACAAATAAATGGGTTCTAGAGCAAATCAAGCCTGAACTCTCCCTAGAAGCCAAGACAACTAAACTGACTGTCATACTTTGGACGTACAGTGGGACCTTGGTATCTGCAGACTTGTCACCCATGGATTTAAGCATGTGGTGGCATGTGCACACAGCCATATCACCATTAGAGACAATAGGACTTCCCCTGAAAGGATGGAAGGCTGAGTCAACCTTGGATCCCTGGGATCAAACTCACAACCTTGTGGTTGCAGTACCAGCATTTAACCACTGTGCCACCAGGGCTCCTCCTTTTGTAGTCCAGGGGAGCATGGCAATCCTAATAAAGATCCTCAAAACAAACAAAGAAACAAACAAGCAAACAAGATCTTTGCAGGGAAAAATTATGACCAGCAGCTGCATGTGGTTACCACCATTCCTACTAAGGTTCATACATTGCATTGTTTTAACCACAGCAACACTCAACGCATGAGAAATTTCCGGGTCATGCATTGTCAGCTGAAGCATGTGGAAGGCTCACTGTCAAACTATTGCAAAGTTTTTCCCTCCAGGTCCTATGACCCTCTTGTCAGGGCTCATGTAACAAGATAGCACATGGAATTATAATCACTGTTCATTGTCTACTGTGTCTGAACGTTTTCTTTTTTATGTGGAGATGGTGTTTCAATGAATATTTCCAGTCTAGTGAAAGATTACTTCACCATTTGTTTTAAGTGGAAAGAACTTTAGGGATCATGAGAACTCTACCGAACACTAAAGTTTAGCAAAAAAGTTAAGTAAGGTATGTGGCACCACTTCTGACCTTTTTGAATGCCTGGGTGGGAAAATGGTGGTAGTGGTAGCTCTTCAGCACTTCCCCTCAAAGAAGAGTGGAGAGGAACATAAGGATCTGATTAAGACATTTGTATATGTTTGCGAGTTTTTCTGAGTTAAAATCAGGCAAAATCAGGCAAAGTAACAAGGCTATAATCATTGCTAACACAGGGCTGAAACAGATGGCCTGGTAAAGCTGGCTTCTAGCTGGCTTGGGAGCATGGCTTTTAGATATACTATGCCTCGAGTAACCCGGAAGTCACACTGGCGATTACATGCTGTGTGGTTCAGATGCCACTTGCCCCAGAGCTGGCAAAAAGCTGGCTCTAGAGGCGAAGGAGTGGCCTTTTTTCACCCCAATTCTGCTCCTACTTGGGGTGGAAGCTGGCTGGATTGGGGCCATGGCATGTGGTTGCCATGGCCCCAATCTGGCTTTTTCAGGGACAGCATCACACCACCCATTTAGGATCATCTGTTTCACCCCCTAGTTACCATTTTCTTTGCTTTGCCTTTTCATCTTGTTCATATGTGTGCATTTTAAAGCCCAGCCCATGCCTAGTTGCTCCCCTCACACATCTCATAGCCAAGATCTACTGTAGTTTCCTCCTCATCCATCCAGCCTTTAGAGTGAGCACAAACAACTATGCCTGCTGAAATGTTGTGAGGTCTTTGGCATCATTTTCCTTTGCTTCATCCTTTACATTACATGCCCCTAAAGTTTTACCCTCAACATACAGTATCCATGGGTCATATCAAAATCCACTATTTTGGCCCCCAAACCTATCCTCAACTTATACATGAGGTCAGCTTATAGTTGCATGTATACAGTAAACCCCATTGAAAGGTTGTGCAAGAAACAAAGTTAGCTGTTCATGCAAGGAAGCCCTTAAATATGACTGGACAGGAGCAGTTCTCTAAGGAGGAAAGACCAAAATAATAAAGTTAAACTTTTAAGACAGAGGATAAAGACAGCTGGTGATGTCTTTGGCAGATGGAGTGCTCCCCTGATACCACCAGCCAGATACGCAGTAATGATCAGCCTGCTTTCCTGTCTGTCCTGGCATAGGCATACAAACATATGCACACTCATCTGCTTTTGGCTGGTTATATATAGTACAAGAGAGCACATCTAAATTATACTGCACTATAAAAGAAAAATGAGAAAGGTATTTGACATTAAAGCATTTTACCTGCTCTGTTTGCTTTTCTAAATCATGTAACATATGTTAGCAGTCTGAAAGGGCTCTGGCATTGTTTTATGTCTTCGATTTGAGCAATTCCTTATTATTTTATTCTAACAGATTTAATAGCTTTAAAATAGCTAATAAAAGCCCTTGAGGCACAGAACAGAGTAGACACTGAAATAGACACTTGGTTTTTGGAGAACCAGGATTCTCCGCAATACACATATATATATATTGCTCAAGATAACCAAGTGTGTTCTCCTCTGTTTTCACAAGAAAATACAACAAACTGAAAGGTCTTAATTATTGATATTGAAATAATATCGCACAAACTACTGTCTTGAAATAATGGTCTGCTATTCTTTTCTCAGAATATTTTTTTTCAGTTATGTATACAAATATTTCAATAAATCCATGGGCGAACACCACTAAAGTACATTTTTATTTTTAACATGGCAAAAGTCTATAGATAGTTGAATGGCTTTGCATCAGTGTTTTGCATCAACTTGTTTTAGCTTTTCAGATTTTAAATAATTTCTTCCCTCATTTGTCATTTCCTAATGACTACAGATTCTGTGAAACTCCTCACTATTAAACACAAAATTTATCTGAACAGAATTTTAGAAATGGACCCTCAAGCAATGAGGAAGAAGGGAACAGAAAGAATAAGATGTCAAAATTCCAGTTGCAAAATTCCAAAATACTAACTTATGCCTTTGTAGCTTTATCAGAAAGGACTAAGCGCCTTCTTTTAAAAGGGGAACAAGCCGGCCTTCCACTTGTTGTATTTGGAATCCAACAACTCTGTCTTTGCTCTTCTGTTTCATATCTGGCAGAACATGAGTGGACAGCAAGCATCCTTCAGCAGGAACTACCAGAAGTCAGTCAAATTCAAAATAACAGGGCAGTCCAAGGTCAACACTACAGACCTGCTCAGGTAGGAGTCACTGATCAGAAGCTGAAAATCCATGCTGTGACTAAGCCACAAATATAATCAATTTTACTGAATTGTAGCTAAAACATCATGCCAGACGTAGAGCTGAAATACACCATGAGAACAACTACAATTGTACAAAATCCTCTTCCATGAGATGAAGCCAAAATAGACAATGCAAGTTTCCAAACAGGACTCTTCTTCTGGTACAATACTTGTCGGTTCAGGGGAAGAGGCAGAAAAGTACAGTTTATAACCTTCTGGCAGTTTTTGTTAATTATAATAAACAAATGATAGTAAAAAAACACAACTCTGCCTTTAATATCTGAACTTCAAGATGGAGTGGGCAATATTCACTAAATCTGATATAAGTCCTGCAAATATGTTTTGCTTTGTTAAAGTCTGGATGAAGATAGGTATTAAGCAGTGGCATTTGTCAAAAAAGAAGAAACGATGGGGAAAGTTTTCAGGATGGTTGTTCAACTCCTATGCTTACTTCTCTTAGGGGCCATTCAGACTACCTTTTACCCCGGATCAGAACCCGGATTAACCACGGGAAGTTCATATTGGTCCCGATACTTTCACAAGCGAAAACTAGGCTTTCACATCCATTCAGGGACAAATGCCCCCTGGTACGGGTCTTTTGAAAGCGGAGTAAAAGCTGTATCTTTTGAAAAAAAATTGGTTCCATCAAAAATAACTTCTCCCTGATCATGATCGGGTCAAGTTCAGGGGAAGAATTTAGGGCAGAGGGAGGAAAATGCCTCCCCTTCATCAGGAGAAGGAAGAAGCCAGAGGAAGGATGACAAGGGAAATCAGAGTATTTTGAGCAGGAGGAGGAGGAGTAGGATGAAGCAGAGGAAGGGTGCCAAGGGCAATTGGTAACGAAGCAGGAGGAGGAGAAGGAAGGAGCCTTGGAGAAAAGGTGCCAAGAGAATCGGGGTGATGGAGGAGGAGGAGGATGGAGCTGGAGGAAGGGTGCCAAGGGCAATCAGGGTGATGGACCAGGAGGAGGAGGAGGAAGGAGGAAGGGTCAAGCTCAGGGGAGGCATGGTCAGAGGGAGGGCAGAGAATGGAACAAGCCTCCCTCTCACACCAGGCAGCTTTCTCTCTCTCTTTTTATTTTTGACAGACTATGCGAATGATTTTTGGGTGATACATGAATAGAATGTGTGTGTGCTTCTGCTACATTTCCCTTTCATTTCCTCTTGCTCCTGGAAAAGCAACCTCACTTTGCAAGAGGCTTATTATTATTATTATTATTATTATTATTATTATTATTATTATTATTGTTATTTTAATATTAGAACGCTATAATATAGATAGAATGTGTGTCTGCTTGTCCTACATTTTCCCTTTCATTTGTTTGCCTCGGGAATGGCAGCCGCGAGAGGCTTTTTTAAAAAAAAGATTTGTTTAAAATGTGAATGCTACAATGTGAATGTTACAAATGTTTCCCTTTCAATTTGGCAAACTGATACAAGAGTGAATGTTTTTGCTACACACAACACACACACACACACATCTGGAGGTTTTTAAATTTGACAGAGTATGTGCACTCTGCTGCCAGATATTTTTTTTTTAAAGGAGGGGGGAAAGCACCTATTCTGTTGGCCAATTGCTGTAGGAAACGTCACCTTTCATGAAAGCAGAAGTGAATTTGATTGACAGCAAAGAAGCCTTCATTTTAAACCAGTACCGCAAATGTGAACTCTCCACAAAGAGCTGCAATGGCATTCAGGGGTAAATAACCCCGATTAAGGAAAATGATAGAGGGCACTTGCTTCCGGAGGGATTCGGGAGGAGGGGGATCCGAATCTGCCCAGTTCCATCCAGGGCAAATACGTGAGTGGGAATACATGCATGCTACTCTTATATTTAGTATTTTCAGCTTCCTAGATATCTCCTTTCCTCTAAGTTTAAACCACTTGGATTAAGCAACAACCAACCAACCAATCTGCTGGTGTTTCAAATTTTTTAGAATAAGTCAGAGAAAGGCTTATTTTAGAATCTTTTAGTAAAAATGCTGTAATGGTTTATTTTAGTTGAGAGTACCTGGGCCAAGAAAGATATCAAAATTCAGATTGGAAATACTTGGCATTAACTTCTTTTCAAATATTTCTATCAAATTACAAGCTACTAAAAAGAACTTGAAAAGAACACACTACAGCTTTTAACTCTAATCAACATTTGCTCTCACCCCACAAATTTTTTCAATGTTAGTATTGTCATTTGTCAGTTCAGATTAAGTCAAGAGTCATCAAGTAATCAAGTTAGTTTATTTAGTTTATTTCTTTAAAAGGAAAGAAAGACTGACATCTTGGACCCATAGGTCCCATACAGACAGGCTAAAATAAAGCTGCTTTGGATCACTTTGGAGGTATGGTGTTTAAATGATGCATGCGTCCTAAGAGTCCAGAAGCCGCACCAAAGCCACTTTCCAGTCCTTAGGACTGGAGCATGGCTTTGGTACAGCTTCCGGTCTTTTAGGACATATGCATCATTTAAATAGCATACCTCCAAAGTGACCCAAAGCAGCTTTATTTTGGGCTGTCTATACAGGCCCACAGACTAATAAAAATAACCAGCTTTTGAACATCTTGGGATGCGTCTCCAGTTTCATCTGCAGATTTCATTGGGTGCTCCCCATTATTTGCTTCTTTCAAAAATAAGGAGGCCATCTACTCAATAGTAAAGCACCTGCCCTGCTTGCTTAAGGTCCCAGGTATGCTTTCTAAGCAGGTGACATGCTGCATTAGCAAAAAGATTGGAATCATGTGCCCTGCAGTTCCTAGCATTAAATAGGCTGGTAAGAGTATACAGCCAGTGCAAGAAAAATATTTTTGATTTTCTGAAAACACAACAGGAACACAAGTGTTCATACTTGCAAATAAGTGAATCAAACAGTGATTTGTTGCCTATGTTTATTGCATGATTTGCTAAGGTACAATTATCTTGAATGTTTCAGTTCAGTAGGAAGTACCTACTCAGGCTTAAGCCAGAAAAATAGAAAAGGCTCGAACATGTTGTTAAAGGTGATTTTAATTTGTTTCTACAAAAAAGAACAAGTGTGGAAAAACATCAGTTCATTTTTGAAAACAGATGGGGTGTGGTAATTTTGTTTTAAAGGTGTGGAATAACATTCCAATATGTTTAATTCCATCACTACAGAAGGATTTAGAAGCCTGAAAATGTCTAACTGGAGCTACTTTAATAGAAAGTAATCTCACTATTCTCTTGTATGTCTGTATTTTCATCTTCACCATGGACTCCCAGAATGGGGTGACTTGAACCTCCCCCCAAAACTAGGTCAGGCGGTTGAGCTTCCCCTAAAAGAATCAGGTAAAAATGGGCCACTCTTGGGAATTATCAGAAGTACATTTACATGATCAAGCTTGCTATTGTTATTAACTGTCAGCTTTGACTTATGCTGACCCTGTGAAAGAGAGACTTCCAAGGTTTTTATCCATGAGACTCTTTTCCCATTAAAACAGCATTGTATGTAAAAACGCTATGCAATTGGAATTACTCTACCTATCATACCTTAGCGGCCATTTCAGGATTACAACCTTCCAGAATTCCTCGCATTCAGCCAAGGCAGTTAAAGCAGTCTCAAAGTGGATTATTTCTGCTGTGTGTTTTGGACCCTAGTCTTTAAATTTTTTGCTAGGAACTAAATTCTGACCTGGATGTAGTGGGCTTTGTAACATTTACATTTGCATTCTACCCAAAGCGACATCATGAGTTGTTTCTCAATATCTTCAATGTACTGAAGCTATGACACACTGTATTGTTCTACCCAAGTTACAATTCCAAAAATATTTTCAAGCATTTTACTGCTTTACTGAAGCTGGTGTTGTACGATAAGTAAAACATGGAGCCACAACATAGGGAATCCCTAGTACAAATCACACTTGATAGCTGTGAACTCCCTGATAGCCTTTGACAAGTAATTCTTAATCTGCCTCCATTTTCAGATGATTTAATTATAATAATAATTATGATTATTTACTTACACAGAATCTAACTTTGTTCCATTGAAGGCATAGGCTTCTATCTTGGTGAAACCATTATTGTAGAGTTTTCTGAAGATAAACAAATATTACATTATTAATAGTGGAAAGATGCTATGTGTTGCATGCCTACGTTGACATGAATTAGACATACTTTGACATCAGTTGTGATGACAAAACCCAAGTAATATGTAGCAACATCTTTTACAGTCGTGCACAGAAGAATGTTAAGTTTGCCCTTCTATCGACAGAAACTCAAATGAAACATTAACGGGGATGTAGCTCAGTCTACCATGCCACTGACTATTTTACATAATAGTGTGCTAACAACAATGCTGGAACTATTGTAACTTGAGTTTAATACTGCAAATGAAAAGCTTTTCCTTCTAATACTCAGAGTATCCATTTTGTTGAGAGTGCAAACTGCAACTCCAAATAATTCTGGTAATAGCCCCTGAAGAAGGTCAATTGCTGACAAGGCAGAAATGTGGTGGGCTTTTTAAGATAATAAAGTTTTTAGACCATCAACAGCACATGGGATTTTGTTTCCTTTTACTCTTCTACTATGACTCTGGAGACCAGGATTTAAACCCACACTTAATCATAGAAGCCCACTGGGTGATCTTGGGCAAGTCACACTCTCTCAGTCTCAGGGGAAGGCAAAGGCAAACCCCCTCTGAACAAACTTTGCCAAGAAAAGCCCATGATAGGTTTGACTTAGGGTTGCCATAAATCAGGAATGCCTTGAAGGCACATAACAACATTTTATTGTAATGATTATACATTCAGCTACCAATTATATTTATATGGACCGTAACATAACAGCTGAAAATAGAACACTAAAATATTGAAGGCTTTTGAAAAAGGTGCAACACCATTTAAAGATGCAAAAACAGATTAATTCCAAGTCCAAAGAGATAGTTCACCTTCTAAACCATTTATTTAAAATGGGGGTGGTGATAGGGAATGTGTAGCTCTTTAGACCAATGGTACTCAAACTTTTTACCCTTGGGACCTACCTTTACATCTACATGTGAATATCATCCTCCCCTCGACAAAGTATATGAACAGAAATATTTTGTTTATTTCGTGTATTTTCATTTGCACATTCATGTATATTCGTATTTTACTATTTTGTAAAGAAATAACCTCTTTCAAATTAGAACAGTTTTATTTAAGTAAATTCAATATTTAACTCTATGTATGGGTAAATTTTACACATGGATGTTTATCACACTATGCTCTTAAAGAGGTACTATTCCAGTGTGACTCCTCTAGCAGCCTCCTGTTGCATGCTGGGATTGGCAGTTTTAAGGAGCTGAACTTTTCTGCCTGAGAATTCTAAATACCCCTCCTTAAAACTGCCAGTCCCAGCATGCAACAGGAGGCAGCTAGAGGAGTCACACTGGAATAGTACCTCTTTAAGAGCTCGTCTGATAAACACCATAAAATGAGGATGGATCAGGGCCTCCAAGTCTTGCACTCCCCTTGAGGAACTCCCATGTTCCCCTGGGGATCCTGTCCTACTGTTTCAGAACCACTGCTCTAAATGTTGCTGTATTATAACTCCCATCATTTCTAGGTAATGTTAGGAAATCCTGAGAGAAGCAGCTGAACTACATGTGAAGAGCCACAAATTGTCTACCCCAATTGTTAATATTAATAATTGTTTCTGGGACCATGACTTCAGAAAACCAGTCTAAAAAATACAAATGGGCTCGACAGACCACCCCAAAAGGGCAGGCTGGAGCCATCTGTTTTAGCTCCTGAGGGAGCCTGAAGCAGCCAAACTGCGTGGGCTCCCTCCGCACCCAAAAGAACCTGGAAACACCAGGTTCTTTTTGGTGCAGCAGGCGGCTCCATCATTGCACCATTACTGCACTGCATTACCATCAATGACGCAAGTGTGGCACCCTGACATATGGATGTGGCACCACGCTTGCATCATCATGGCACTCCCCATGTGGATGGGAGGCCACCATGATGGCAGCATCTATACAGACTAGGGTTTGGGAGCATGCGGTTGACGCGTGCTCCCAAACCCTAGAATCGGTGCCGCCACACCACTTCCCGCCCATCTGTCTCGGGCCTTAGTAAAGTAAAATTGTCCTTTTAAATAAGTTTAAAAAAAACAACTCAAGCCAGAAATAGAGATAGTAGAAAAACCTGGCAGCTTGACTTGTTTGTCAACACAGTTGCTATTAAATGACCCTATATCTGAGTTCTTAGTTTATTCCTAACTGCTTTTTTAAATGACATTTTTTCTTGAATCAAACCTTAAGAACAGTTTTCGATGATTCAACATGATCCAAGAAGGAAATGGCTATTCTTATTCTGCAGGGGAAAATGAAAAGGTCTTCTACTGCTAGAAGTCTGTGCCTGCTTTTGACTGAATGATTAATTGTGTGATTGCTCTCACATCCACTTCCAAATGTGTATGATCACTAGATGTAGCATTTTTAGAGGGAAAACTTCTTGATCTTCTCCTTCTGATTTCCTTAGTGAGCCTGTTTCCCTTCTTGGACTCTCCAACCCCTCATTTGTTTTGTAGTTTTCTTTAAAAAAATAAATAAAACTAAATTTCTCTAGAATTTCAGAGAGTCTAGGACTAGATTAACAGTTCTAGAAAAAAAAGTGAAGGGAAGAAAGAAGGAAACTGATTTTAGCAGAAAGAAACTGGAAATTCTCAAATGAAGTGGGGAACATATGAAAGATTAATATCCATAGACCACTTCAATACACACAATGCACGTTTGTGGTTTTAGCAATTGGAAAGAAGCCCCTACACCCCCCCCCCCTTGCAGCAATAAATTTTGTTTTGGACTTAAAAATCTAGATGGGCAATGTCTTGGCACAGCTCTGAACAAGAGGAACTGTAGAAATGAGAACAGACATAAAAAACTAGAAGAGTAGATGCAAGTGCACTGTAGCAGTAAATATAAGAAAGGGTCAAAGCATTAACTAACTTAAAGTAGTAGAAATGGATAAGAAAGAATTCGTTAAAAATTCAGGATTTTAACACTTTTAAGAGAGAAAAAAGTTTATGGAAACCTTGGTTTTCATCTTATCTCAATGGCTTTTTGTGTATGAATATTACTATGTTACATTTTGTGAACACATAATCAAGGTTATAGTTTTTGTAATAAGAATGGCACAGATATTTCAATTATCTTTGTTAACTTTTCATTTTACAGTCATGATAGTGTTATTAATTCAGGATGAAACAAATCAGAGCAAAGAGTTTTTTTAAAAGCATGGTGGACCAACATACAGTATAAGAGATTCGTTGCATAGCCCCTGGAATGCATTTGCAGGTACTGAACTCATGGATGGATTATCGGCAATTTCACTGTGAAAATGATGGAAAAGCTTTAGTAGTACAATAAAACACAATTTCAACATAATCCTAAAACATTTACATGCATCCATACAAAATTTACAGGTATTGTAAATAATTACAATATGTCTTAAAATTTAATGCCTATTATTATTATTATTATTATTATTATTATTATTATTATTATTAGACGGTTCCCTGCCCTCAGGCTTACAATCTAAAAAGACATGACATAAAAGGAGAAGGGAATGGTGGTAAGGAAAAGGATCAGGTCCAGCAGTTCTTCTCTCCCTCTGAAGCCTTGACCAAGGCAGATGGACTAGAGAAAGGGCTCTTTTTCTTAGTTCAGGCCAGGCCTGATGGAGCTGGGCCTGCATCTCTCCCTCCATGGCGGATGGACTGAAGGGAGGGCTCTGCTTCTTAGAGGGCACTTGGATTTTAGTACTCTGGCAGGTCTTTCAGATAGTCTGGGCCTAAGTCATATAGGTCATGACCAACACTTTGAATTGTGCCTAAAAATGAACTGGTAGCCACTGGAACTGTTTCAGCAAGGAAATTACAGTGCGCCCTCCCCTTACGCGGGGATCCGTTCCAGATCCCTCCGCGTAAGGGGAAATTGGCGTATGCTGAAGCCCCATAGGAAGTAATGGGGCTGGCGCCCGCTGTGCACAATGGTGCAGCAGCACATGTACGCCACAGACGCGTTCCCCATTAGTTCTTCTGGGGTGCGTGACAGGCTCTTATATATGCTGTATATGCTTCCTATAACTAGACCTGGTTAGAATTTTGGCTGCTGCATTTTGAATCTGCTGAAGTTTCCAGTTTCCAAAGGCAGCTCCACATACAGTGCATTATGGTAGTCCAAACAGGATATAATCAAGGTATGTGTCACCACAGCCTGATCTGATGTTTCAAGGAATGGGCACAGCTGGCCAACTAGTTTTAGCTGTGTCAATGCACTCTTGGCCAGTGCTGAAACCTAGGCATCCAGGCTCCGAGTTGACTCCAGGAGAACACCCCAGCTGTGAGCCTAAGATTTCAGGGGGAGTGTAACACATCAAGCACAGGTGAACTCTCTAGTCCCTGATCTACCTTATGACTGATCAGGAGAACCTCTGTCTTGTCTGGATTAAGTTTAATTTGTCTGCCCTCATCCAGCCCATTACTGACAGCCAACCTTGTTTCAGTACATAGACAGCTTTCTTGAAATGGGATGGAAAGGAGAGTCATCGGATGGATAGGAGAGATAGAGTTATCTACAAAGAATAATAGTATCATGGAGTTGGAAGAGACCACAAGGGCCATCCAGTCCAACCCCATGCCATGCAGGAACTCTCAATCAAAGCATCCCCAACAGATGGCCATCCAGCCTCTGTTTAAAGACCTCCAAGGAAGGAGACTCCACTATACTTCGAACTGTCGAACAGCCCTTACTCTCAGGAAGCTCCTCCTAATGTTGAGATAGAATTTCTTTTCCTGGAGCTTGCATCCATTCAGGTCATTTTGAATCTTGATCCTGTCCTCTGGGGTATTAGCTATTCCCCCTAATTTGGTGTCATCTGCAAATTTGATAACTATGCCCCCAATTCTGTCATCCAGGTCATTAATAAAGATATTGAATAGCACTGGGCCCAGGACAGAACCCTGTGGCACCCCACTGGTTACTTCTCTCCAGAATGAAAAGGAGCCATTGTTGAGCATCCTTTGGGTTTGGCTGGTCAAGCAATTACAAATACTGTAACATACTGGTGACACTGCACCTGAAAACAACAGAGTACCTCTCCCAGCATTTTCATGTAGATGCTAAATAACATAGGGGACAGACAGAACCTTGTGGGACTCCACAGGCTAACAACCTGGAAGTTAAACAGGAGTCCCCCAACTTCACCTTCTGAGTTCACACCTCCACGAAAGACCTGACCCACTGCATAACAGTGTGCCCAAGTACCATCTCAGAGAGTCAGCCCAGAAGGATACCATGATTGATGGGCCTATCAGGATTATCCCACCTGATCCAGTTCTTTGCATAGGTCATCTGTCCCACAACCAGGCCTGAAGCCTGACTGAAATGGATCTAGATAATACATTACATCTCACTCCAGAACCATGGCCAAGAATAGAATATTGGAGACTGACCAATAGTTAATCAGAATGGTGGCATCCAGAGTCCACCACAGCTCCCTTCAGGAGGGATGAAAATTTCCACTGCTGCAGTGAGGAATTCACTACTCCACTACCATCATCTTGGCCAATTCAAAGCACTGGGTTTGGTGAAGAGTCCTTAGCAGCCAATATCCCAAAAATGCCATCTCTTCCTCTAATATTTATCATAATGTTGAAAACAAAAATAAATAAAACCGGAAAAATGGCCCCATAATACTATTTATGCAGTAAGTTAGAGCACCAAGCATATGAAAAAGGCTCTCAGAAATGTGAAGTCGAAGGCTTTCATGGCCGGCATCCATGGTTTTTTGTGGGTTTTTCGGGCTATGTGGCCATGTTCTAGAAAATTTTCTTCCTGACGTTTCGCCAGCATCTGTGGCTGGCAACTTCAGAGAATGTTTTGCCTGGAAAAAGTTGGGTGTATATATACTGTGTGAGCCTGGGAATGCAGGAGTGATTTGCATGTGTATTGTTCTGTGCTGATGGCCGGCATCAGGCTGGGAGGCTAATGCAAAAGAGGATTAATGTCTGCTAATTGGTGATCATTATCTGCTGGGAAAGCCCTTGACTCTGAATGTTTCTCAGAAATGCCCGCTAAAGTTAGAAATAACTGACTTGCCACTGAAAAGATCTCCAGTGTTCAAGCTGTGTCCTTCATGGGGCCGAATCCAGCTGCAAGATCCAACTAGAGTAGACCCAAAGAATCTATGGGATTTACATAAATATTGACTTAATATTTAGTAACTGATTCACTTGATCTGCTATTATATGGATTAGTAATTTGATACCTAATTAGTTTAGGGACAGGATTTAGTTCCGATGTGGGCATCATGCAGCGGTCCAAATATTACTGGACTACAACTTTCAACATTCCCCATCACTGTCTATGCTGGCTAAGGTTTCTGGGACTGGCTTTATCACACCATGTATAGGCCCTCAAGATATCCACACCATTTAGGTTATTATGTCATCTATTAATAATAATATTATTATATTCTCCCTACAGATCGAGGCGGGTTACAATAAAAGTATAATACATAGTACAATATAATAATCAATACATAACCCAACAGAATAAACAATTAGACAATCCCCACCCCTCCACCAACAACAAAATAATAACAATCAAATACAAATTACATAGTTAAAATGATTAAATAATGATAAAACAATTAAAAATGGGTAAATGGAGTAGGACAGCCAGGGGCAGAAGGGCTGTCATTTGATGGGAGGTCAGTCTGGGAAGGCCTGCTGGAAGAGATTTGTCTTGACTGCCCCTTTAAAGGCATTCAAGGTGGTAATATGACAGATCTTGTCCGGCAGGTCATTGCACACTTTTGGAGAGGCCAATTAGAAGGTCCTCTGAGAAACTGCAGCCAACCGGGTCTTCCTAGGTTTCAGTAAATTCTTCCCAGAGGACTTGTGTGTGTGGGGTGGATTGTAGGGGAGGAGGTGCTCTCGCAAGTAAGCTGGACCCAAGCCATGTAGGGCTATAAAGGTGATACCAATACCTTGTATAGCGCCCAGAAGCTAATTGGCAGCCAGTGGAGAGATTTTAAAACAGGGGTAATATGGCTGTAATATGGAAACATCTGCTAGCAATTCATTTTCCCCACATGATCAGTATTGCAAGACATAAGCTACTTGGATGTTTCCATCTCAGGAAATGACACTGCTCACCATAGTTTGTTTGCTCCAGTATATTTGGAGTAGTACATACTCACAGTAAAAAGTTCCTATCTGTTGATGCAATTTTCGTGAGGTCAGGAAAAACTCCAAGTCCAGTGTTCATGATCACACTAAGATAAAGGACAAAAAAAATGAATTTTGTTGTTGTTGTTGTTATTATTATTATTATTTATATAGCGTTGTAGATTTGCACAGTGCTGTACATAAAAAAATAAATATATAACAGTAAACCTGCCTGTGGCGTACAATCTAAGAAATAATAGGATAATACATATAAAATACATAGCAATATAGGAAATGGTTCGATAAAACAGGCAACAAAAAGAAAATCATTGTTGTGCTTGTATACTCAAAATATTACATTTTATTGCACTGTATCAATAAATCTGTATTTGGTGTGCAAATATGGACACAGTAAATCTATTTTGAAATATAAAACATTGGCAATTCAGATATTGCAATTAAGGAAGCAACCATGAGGAAGAGAAATAACATGCTTGTAGCACTCAAACTGTACAAGGATAATATTTCCCAAAAATTTTGTTTAAAATACTTACAGATATTTTAGTAATGGGAGATTCATAAAGGCTTCAGGGTGTATGTACCTTAGGTTTCTAGCATTTCGGATTTCTCTGTGCAAATATAAACAAATTTCCATGAAGAACATTAGTATTTGTGTTCTTATATAAATCTCTACCTTTGGATTCCGAGAAACACAAATTATTTCTCATAAATGAGCCTCATGGCTTATTATCAATTGTTTTCTCAAAATAATGATATATGATTTCTCACCACAAAGGGCCAATTTTCAATAGCACCTAAGATAATTTATTTGTGTTTAAGCTTTTTATTAAAATAATTAGGTTTTAGCAGTACTTTGTTTTAATTTAGGGTGTGAGCCGCCTTGGGTGCCATGTTGGGAGAAAGATGGGATATAAATGAAATAAAAAGAAAAGAAAAAAGTAACTACCTTAGTCTATGAACCATAACAGTTATGTAATATACAAAAACACTGCTTTGGATTTCTTACTATTGTACGTATTCTCCATTACGATAAAAAATATTGTTATTTAGTATTTTAAGGTGAGAGACAATTTTGATTTATGGCAACCCTATGATCACACAGAGGCCTAGTCATCAACTATGTACTCTCCTTCAACAGAATCAATCCACCTGTAGTGAGATCCTTTCCTTTTCCTTCTGTTTATATATAGAGACCTATAAAAGTTGAGTTGAATTTTCCTATAAAGACCTATAAGAAAGGAGATTAAGAATTCCCCATTAGCAGTTAGCATCTGGACAGCAAGTTCAACTGGCTGGCAGTTACATTTGGTTAATTATTCCCCACTAGTAAGTGTGCTATATTTCTCTATAAATTAAAGATAGGCCATGCACAGGGACCCTGTTCCACCTCTACAACCTTCCAAAGCCACCCAAGGGTTCCCTGCAACCACTGCTGCAAAATATGCTACCAGTATTGGCTGTCATAAAGATAAAAGGGCAGCAATTTCACTTGAAAAGTGCAGCCTCCCTTAAAAACAAGGTACATGCACCTGGCAACATGAATATACTTGTAAACAAGCCATGTGGGGCACATAACACCCATACAAGGTAAAAAAATCAATGTTCTAAATTGCTTTTTTCAGAGTTGTATTGCCATATCTTGGCCATAAATCTGGCAACCTTGCACACTTCAGTAGTTGCCATACTTGCAGATGTTGTCCACTTCTGATTTAAATCACAGTAACTAAATACAAACTTGCATCTAGACACTGTTGTATATCTTCAATTTGTTTTCAACTTATGGTGACCCTAAGGCAAACTTGTAATAGGCTTTTCTTAGCAAGATTTGTTCATAGTAGGTTTGCCTTGGCCGTCTTCTGAGGCTAAGAATGTCTGACTTGCCCAGTGAGCTTCCATGGCCAAGCAGGGATTCAAACCCTGGTATCCAGAGTCGTAGTACGACACTGAAACCACTACACTATTCTGGCTCTATGCAAAATAGCATATGCAAATATAATGTCATTTTTTGTTTTCATTTTGTTCTCTGGCAATGTTAAACAGTAGGAGACAATGCGCTCTTTGTAAGCTTCTGATGAGCATTTGTCGAGTCATACTTGGAGATAACATTTTGGATGGGATGCCCCTTATACTTTCCCCTCAAAAATGCTTGTGGAAGCCAGAGCATGTCATACCACCCTTCTGTAAGAAAAAAAGTGTCAAGATTAAAAAAAAAAACCACATAAAAAGGGCACTTAAAAATATACAGCCTGTGCATTTAGCCAGCTTACAAATAAAATTTAACACATATAACCCTTAACTCTGAACAGTTCTCTGTTTCATGACTGTGTTTTTCCATCAGCTGTTTAAGGTAATTAAAAGTTACTTTTAAATAAATTACAGTAATAGCTGACAAATATTATTTTAGAAGTCAAGACTTCTAAAATATGTGTGCATGTATGTGGCTCCAAGTCACCTGTCAACGTAGGGCAACCCCATGAATTTCAAGGTTTTTTTTTTTAAAGCAAGGAATATTCATAGATGGTTTGCCAGTTCCTTCTTCCTCTGAAATATAACCTACAGCACCTGGTATTCATTGACAGTCTCCCATTCAAGTACTAACCAGGACTTACTCTACTTAGATTCCAAGATCAGTCAGGATTTGGTGTCTTTAGAGGATTTAAGCCACTCTTTCATAAATACACAGCATAAAGAATTAACTTGTTCCCCAGTCAACTGGGGAGAAGCCACCAACCTCTAGTAATGAACTGTGGAATTCTGAAGGGAATTCTGAAGAATACATTTCTAAAGAATTTTCTTTCATTAAAAGAAAGGATCTAAAGGCACCAGATCCCGTCTTATCTTGGAAGCTAAGCAGAATTAGCCCTGGTTAGTACTTGGATGGGAAACCCCCAATGAATATCAGGTGCTGTAAGCTATATTTCAGAGAAGGAACTGGCAAAACCATCTCAGAGTACTTCTTGCTGAAGAAAGCCTTATGAAATTGATGGGGTTGCTGTAAGTCAACAGGGGACTTGAAGGCACATGCTCGCACACAGCTATCTGCTATGCACAGTCAAGCCCTTTTTTCAGCAGTTGTAATTAAAAAAATGAGGAAAAGTAAGATTAGATGTCTTTCCTTAATACTATAAAGCAAACATGTTTGTTAATGGCACTAGCAAAGGGGTATGTAAATGGCATTAGTAAAGCCTCCAGGTCACATGAAGACCCTCACCAAGACATTTTTGAGCCTTCTCCCCCAAACAGGATTTGTAGAACTAAATTCTTAATCTATTTTGCATGACCAGATTAATTAATTAATTTCTATTTAACCTATGTCTTCACACATTTGCTTTCAGGATAAGAGAGTTGATCTACTGTTACCAGTTCACACAACTAGCCGAACTGTATTTCAATTACTAGGCAAAGTTATGGGGCCAGTAGTTGAAAGTAGTCTATCAAAGGCCAGAAATATGAACTTCTGTCATCATGGACATTAACATGACTATATATAAACTGAAGCCTCACAAGGAGTGCTGGTGCACACAAACACAGTTTTCTCTTGGTCATAGCATCAAGCCTTCTGTGTTCCCAATATTATAGTTTTCTTAGCTGGCTTATGCCCAGAGGTGGCCAGAGTAAAATGGGAAAGGTATGAAAAAACAGATTTTATTTTACAAAATGACCAGTATGAATATTTAATATATTATCAATTGTTCTTATTTCTCTACTTACATATGTGTTACTTTGTTTAAACTGTTGAAAGAAGATGCCTTCAGCACCTGTAGCACTGCATCTATGCTGATATAGCTATATATAAGAAAGATGAAAGGAAAGGTTAAACAAAACAAAACAGCAAGCCAGAATTAACTGTATTTGTTGGCTGTTCTCAACTGCTAGTAATCCTCTACTCTTTCACTACTTTTTCATAATAGCCATTATCAGATGTAACACTGAACTATGACTTAATGCTATGTAAACAAAAATTGGACTCATGTAATCTCTCCTCTGCTTTCCTTTCAGCTGCAAAGAGATCAGATGCATTTGTTTCCATTTTCAGCCCGATGTGGTTTGTTGTTATGTCTGATTTGGGATAGACTAGTTCCCAGTTCCAACTCCAATCCTAACCAATATATGTCAACAGAAATGGATTAAAATGACCAATATACATCCCCATGCACAAAAAAAGGTGACAGAAAAGACTACAGTAACTATGGGCCCAAACACACAGGCCAAAATAAAGCTGCTTCGTGTCACTTTGGAGGTACGCTGTTTAAATGACACATGCATCTTAAGAGGCCAGAAGCTGCACCAAAGTTGCGCTCCAGTCCTTAGGACTGGAGCATGGCTTTGCCATGGCTTCTGGACTCATAGGATGCATGCATCATTTAAACAGCATACCTCCAAAGTGACACGAAGCAGCTTTATTTTGGCCTGTCTGTTCGGGCCCTATAGGACTATAGCACTAATCTGACATGCAAGCAAAATCATGCTCAAAATTCTGCAAAATAGGCTTCAACCATACATGGAAAGAGAAATCCCAGAGGTGCAAGCAGGGTTCAGAAAAGGAAGAGGCACTTGAAACTACACTGCAAATGTATGATGGCTAAAGGAGCACCCAGATGAATTTTAAAAGAAAATCAGTATGTGCTTTATTGACTACAGCAAAGCTTTTGACTGATTAGATCATGAAAATCTATGGAAAACCCTCACTGACGTGGGAGTGCCAACACTTCTAATAGTACCGATGAGGAATCTGTACTCAGGACAAGAGGCTACTGTCAGAACAGAACACAGAGAAACAGAATGGTTCTCGATTGGCAAAGGGGTGAAGCAAGACTGCATCCTTTCACCCTATCTGTTCAACTTATATGCAGAAAATATTATATGAAAAGCAGGCTTGGACACAGAAATAGGAGATGTGAAAATAGAAAGAAGGAATATCTACAATCTAAGATATGCAGATCACACCATATTACTAGCAGAAAACATCACAGACCTAAAGCAACTACTGAGGAAAGTTAAAAAGGAAGTGCAAAGGCAAACATAAAGAAAACAAAAATAATGACCATGGAAGATACTTATAAAGTCTACCTAGACCAGTGATGGCGTCTGTCTACTCCTCCCAGCCCTCTTCCGTCCCGGCTTCCCTCCGCGGAGCCCTTTCCCGGCCAGCGAAGGCAAGCCGGGAGGAGGAGGAGGAGGCTGGGCACGCATCCCAGCCCCCTCCTCCTTGGCCTTCGCTTGCCGGGAAAGGGCTCCGCGGAGGGAAGTCAGGACGGAAGAGGGCTGGGAGGAGTAGACAGACACGCCATCAGAGAGACAGCGGGAGACCCGAAAATGGTAGGGAGGAGGCGGAAGGGGCATGCGCCTGTTCCACCTTCTCCCTCGCCCCCCGTGCCTGGCGAAATCACACTGCGTGCCACCCGTGGCACGTGTGCAACGGGTTCGCCATCACAGACCTAGACAATGAGGAAATAGAAATAGTAAAAGAGTTCCTATATCTTGGATGAAACCTTGATCAGAATGAGGATTGCAGTTAAGAAATCAGAAGAAGACTCGGGGGCAGTACAGATGGGCAGCTGGAGAGTGGGGTGCCACAGGGTTCTGTCCTGGACCCAGTGCTATTCAACATCTTTATC
Organism: Sceloporus undulatus; assembly: GCF_019175285.1. Classification (NCBI taxonomy): domain Eukaryota; kingdom Metazoa; phylum Chordata; class Lepidosauria; order Squamata; family Phrynosomatidae; genus Sceloporus; species Sceloporus undulatus. Next base: position 345,140,561 of record NC_056522.1, on the reverse strand, counting down.
AATGACTTAGATGAAAGAATAGGGGGCATGCTTATCAAATTTGCAGATGACAACAAATTAGGAGGAATAGCTAATGCTACAGAGGACAGGATGAAAATTCAAAATAACCTTACTAGATTAGAAAGCTGGGCCAAAGCTCACAAAATGAACTTCAACACGGAGAAATGTAAGGTACTGCACTTAGGGCAACCAAACAAACAAACAAACAAACGAAATGAAATGCATAGATATAGGATGGGGGACACCTGGCTTAATGAGACTATGTATAAAAGGGATCTATTAATCCTAGAAGACCACAAGTTGAACATGAGTCAACAGTGAAGTGGCAGCTAAAAAGGCCAGTATGATTCTAGGCTGCATCAAGAGAAGTATAGTGTCTAGATCAAGGGAAGTAATAGTGCCACTCTGTTCTGCATTTATCAAGCCTCACCTGTAATGCTGTGTCCAGTTCTGGGCACAACAATTCAAAAAGAATGTTGAGAAGCTGGAGCATATTCAAAGGAGGGTGACAAAAATGCTGATGAGTCTTGAAACCATGACCTATGAGGAAAGACTTAGGGAACTGGGTATGTTTAGAGGTGATATGATAGCCCTTTTTAGATATTTGAAGGGGTGTCACATTAAGGATGGAGCAAGCTTGTTTTCTGCTGCTATAGAGAATAAGACATGGAGCAATGGATGCAAAGTGCAGGAAAAGAGGTTCCACCTAAACATTAGGAAGAATTTCCTGACAGTGAGAGGTGCTCGATAGTGGAACACATTCCCTCGGAATGTGGTGGAGTCTCCTTCTTTGGAGGTTTTTAAACAGAGGCTGGATGGTCATCTGGCAGGGATGCTTTGATTTTGAGTTCCTGCATGGTAGGGGGTTGGACTGGATGGCCCTTGTGGTCTCTTCCAACTCTATGATTCTGCGATTCTATTATTCTATTTAAAACCTCCAAAGAAGGAGACTCCAGCTCACTCCGAGGGAGAGTGTTCCACTGTAGAACAGCTCTTACTGTTAGGAACTTCCTAATTTTGAGGTAAAATCTCTTTTCATGTAATTTGAATCCATTGCTCCGGGTCCCATTCTCTGGAGCAGCAGAAAATAAGCTAGCTCCAGCCTCAATATGACATCTCTTCAAATATTTGTATCCATTCACCCCTTTTAGTGGAGAAGTATAAATTCTCGGCCCTTCTTATTCATGGATTTTTTATACACGGATTCAAGCATATACGGTTTGAAAATGTTCCAAAAAAGTATAAATTTACCTTGATTTTCCATTTTTTATAAGGGACACCATTTTGCTATGTCATTATATTTAATGGGACTTGAGCGTACACGGATTTTGTTATACACGAGGGATCTTGGAACCAAACCCAGCGTATAACAAGGGTCCACTGTACAAGTGAAAAACCTCAAATGATCTTGTATGTTGACACTCATAAAAATAATGTCCTAGAGTCTCCAAAGTTAACTTTATTATATGCCTCTATAGTGTCCTCATCGCTTCAGTACAGTGGTACCTCGGGATACGAAATGCGCGGGTTACGAAATTTCCGGGTTACGAAAAAAATCCATTAAAAAAAACTGTTCCGGGTTACGAAGGTTTTTTCGGGTTACGAAAAAAATTTTGGTGCTTTTCGGCGCTTTTTCGCACGAAATCGCGGCTTTTCCCCATTAGCGCCTATGGCATTTCGGCTTGCGAATGCTTTTTGGGTTACGAAAGCGGCGGCGGAACGAATTAATTTCGTAACCCGAGGGAGCACTGTATATGAATTAAAATAAAATAAAGTATTGCTTAATTTTATGCTTTGGTATTTTAATCCCACACTTCAAAGCACTGAAAACTGGTGAAAATACAAAACCCACTGTCCAGTTCTATGACCTTAAATATTAGCTTTCAATGATAATGCAATAATGTGGCCTCTAAAGGAGAGTGGTTGGCACATTAATTTGAAGACTGGGGTAGAAAGAATATTTTACCCAAGTACTATGGATTTGCTTCTCTCAAGCAACATCAGTGGAAAACTCTTTGCATCCTGCCTTTTTAACTTGTGGTCAGGTCTTGGCACAGGGCTGCAAACTTTGTTTAGACTGCATGTGGCAACGTAGTTTGAAAAATGCTCAGTCATGTGCATCATGGCAGGTACACATGACGTAGCTGGCAAAAGGTGAAGAAGCAGTACTTGCTGGTTTTTACACACCCACTAAAAATTAGATGGTAAAATACAAAAGATTTTGATTCCTCTGGAATCATCAACCACTCAGAGTATATGGCATACTTTACTTGAATCATACAAACAGTGTCATGAAGCACATAGTGTCATAAGATCGTACATAAGTTGTTCAGAATCATGTTGCCTGACACTGTAAATAATATCAAATATCATATATACTAGCAGTAGACAAAGTCTGGGCCACGGGTTGCATGCAGCTGCTCAGGGCCATTTTTGGAGCCACAGGGGTAAAAAAAAAAAAAAAGAGTATGTAATATATACAGTATTTATTTAAAGTCTTCACTAAAAGTATGTCTGTATCACCTCCCAGTATGCAAGGGCTCCAGAGGCAATAAACAAAAACCAATTAAAACAATATAGAGATAAAAACATGTTGAAAACACATTGAAATATTCTTTAAAAACTTCTAAAAGCAGCCTATAATGTATGATACATATGCATATATTAGAAGACCAGTAATGATTTTGTTCACCTTCTCTGCTATATCCTTATCCTCTGTTAGTACTACCCAAAAGAAAGAGGTTGGTAACATGAGCTTTTGTAGACTTAAGTCTACTTTCTTAGATGCATAAATCTACGAAATCTCATAATAATAATAATAATAATAATAATAATAATGATTTATTTCTAGCCCGCCCTATCACAGAGAATCCAGGCAGGTTACAACAGTAAAATACATCAAAGTTACAATAAAATCCAAGAAGAAAACAATTCATATACCCACCCCCCTCATGTTGCCAACTTCTTTCTTTCAGTTAGTCTCAAAGCTGCTACAAGATCTCTCTACATACTGATTCCACAGACTAACATGGCTATATCTTTAAACTCTGTGAGCACTGTTTTAACTTAATTGTCATCCAAAGGTCCAACTGCCTCCCTAGTCATTTGAAGTCTGTTTCTTTTTATTTCGCTTTGTTTTTGTTTGTACGCCCTATGTTACTAGGTATCCTTTTTTACCTCAAAATCTTTTTTATCAGTTATTGTTTCCTTGCATTTCCTATGTGAAAGTTTATATTATTTTTTCTTTTCTGTTTGCACAAGACTTCTATGCTCCTTCTGAGGCTGAAATGAGGCACCCAGTGTAGGTCACATGGCTGGGCGCCTAGTTCTGACCTCAGAGGGAGTGACTCATCCCCAGTGGCAATGGGCATACAGCAGGATGTGTTATGACAGCACCCCAGTGTTGCTTCAGAAATTATTATGAGGATAACAGGGTCACACATTACTACAACACTTTTTGTTGGATGCCTGTCTGATTCCATTCCATATCAAAGTATTTTGGGCCTCTGTTAGTTGTAATCCCCGTTTTGCCTTCTTTCACAGAAGATGGACTGAAAACGTGTACTGCAGGGATGTCCGTTGCAACATGTCTAGCTATAGGAAAATAGCTGGATGCATCTCTGCTGATACCCTCACTCTCAACAAACTGGCATGATTATGTTTGGGGGTGTGTGTGTCACTTAAAATGTGGGCTTTTTAGAGGTTAACGTGGGAGAGATACAAGAAACGTATGTGTAAAACATGCCTCCTGGTGTAGGCTTTAATCCAGAGGGCAACCTTCTATAATGTTCTTCAATGCACTCCTTATTTCATTATAAAAACAGGGGGTGAGGTGGGGAATACTTCATCCTGGAGATGTTAGGAGATTGGATGCTTCACTAGGGATTATTCTCAGATGGTTTCCATAAACCTCCTGCAGGAACAGAAGTTATTTAGTTATAGCTTTTCAAGATACTGTAATTGAAGATGATTTCACTATACTATTAAAAGTTCTCATGGCCATGTTGACCAACTGCCCATCAGTTTCCGGGCCCAGTACAGGTGTTGGTTATCACCTTTAAGTCCTAAATGGCTTGGTCCAACCTATCTTCGGGCCACCTCCTTCCATATAATCCTCCTCGCACACTTAGATCCTCAGGCAAAAAATGTTACAGCCTTGCAAAACTGGCTGTCAATGACTTCCCAAAGGACCTTCTCAGCTGTTGCTCCCAGATTGTGGAATGGCCTGCCGGACGAGATCCGTCATATTACCCTCTAAACAGCTTTTAAAAAGCTATAAAGACGGATCTCTTCGGCATGCCTTTCCTGAATAGTTCTCCGGCCATCGGAAGGAAAATCTAACTGCTGATTCCAACTTCACCACAGTTATTGTATTGTTTTTTAAGTATGTTTTATGTTTTTATTCCACGCGTTTTAGTGTATTTTAAGGGGGGGGGGGGTTGAGGGTTTGGACGTTAATTTTAACTTTGTAAGCCGCCCCGTTACTTTTGTAGAGAGGCAGGATATAATATAATAATATAATAATAATAATTATTATTATATTTTATTATTATTATTATTATATTATTATTATTAAAATACAACTAGCTGGTAGCCTCAGGTTTTTTTGGGGTGGGGGGGGCAGGGTAACATAATCAGTGAAGATTTTGTTAATTTGAACATTTTCCCCTCTGGAAAACCTTATTTTGATATTAGTAAAACTGAATCTGAACAATGGGAAAAGAAGTCATTTTGATTTTGCTTGTTAACATTGCTAGTCTGACTATTTCTAACAAATATACCCCCTCCCATTGGGTCTTTTTTGCCCAATTTATGATTAAATATTCACTTTGGGAGTGAAGAAATGGTGGTCAGAGAAAGGGGTAGACTGTTTTGTTACCTCAAAAACAGTCTCCCAGAGGCTGTTTTTAGGAGGAGGAAGACCCGAGAAGAAGGGACTAGTGGGGTTTGTTACAAACATTATCAATCCAGGACAGCATGGAATACATCCCACCACATCTGATCAGTCTGAATGAGCCCTTAATTGATAGAAAATGCTGGAGGTAGAACGCCATTTTAACAAATCAAATGTGGTCTACCACTATTTTTAATAAGTTCTTTACATTAGTAAAAAGATAAGCAATCAAATTATGGGTCCCATTTCCTGCGTATATATATTTTTTCTTAAGAGCCCAATTCAACTGCTAGTTCCACCTAGAGCAGACCCATTTTAATCAACTGGAATAGTAAATCAATACTTATGCAAATCCCATTGCTTCAATGGGTCTCATGTCTAGGGACCAGCAATTGGATTTTGCCCAGTGAAGATGAAAGATAGTCAGTAGCCACAGAACTGTGGACTGCTTGGAGTGGGAAGGGGGAACTAGATAACAACTGAGGAGAGAGAAAGGAATGGGTTTCAGGAAGAGGACTTGGCTGGAAAAGGGCGCTTCATGGCAAATTACTGAAATCATACTTCCACATATTCTCTAACAAGGCATTAAATCTAAAAGAATGTATAGCACATTATATTATTTCTAAAACCATTGAACAAACATCAGCTCAAACATATGTCTGTTACTAAAACTAGATATACCTCTATCACAAGTACTAGGATTTCCCCTTCTTATGTCAATTTCTGGCTTTTCAAAATCTGCAGAATTAAGTATACAAAATACTCAACCCGACAGGATTACTGGAGAAGGAAGATGGAATATAGATGCCAGATTGAATCCTATTAATTTTTCCTTGAAAACAAGGGGGGGGGGGAATCTATTAATATAAATCTTGAAAAAAACTTTTTCCAAGGGATGTTTTGACACTCTTTAGATGGAACACACACTTTATTGTTACATTTTCCAAACAACAATTGACCAACAAATGTTATTTCATGCATATTACAGCTTTACTGAACAATACAATAAGTCAATATTTAAAGTTCTGGCATTCCTTCTGTCAGATCTTGATGTTTCTTTTTGAGAGCCTTATTTATCAAAGACAAATTCACTTGTAGAGAAACCCATGACAGTGATCTCAATGGACCAGTTGAGAGCATTTTGGTAAAATAGTGAAGAAAGAATTAGATAATGCAACATTATGGTAGAAGTTTGCTACAGGCCACCAACCACAAAGAGAGATGGTGGATGATTGTTTTTCATAAACAAATCTCAGAAACCTCAAAGATGCAAGAATTATAGTTATGGGGGACTTCAATTACCCTGTGTTTGCTGGGAGCCTAATTGCTAAGCATAGGCTTCCCACATTTTGATGTTCCTGACATGCCTTGCAAATAATTTCCTATTTCAAAAGGCAGATGAAGGAACATGGAGATCCGCAACCCAGACCTGACACTAACCAATAGGAGGAATTGGTCATTGGACTCAAATAGCTGACACTTTAGGAGGAAGTAACCCTGTAATGCTAGAATTCACAATAGTGGGACAGGTCAAGACAGTACACCCGTCCCTCCATATTCGCTACAGCTAGGGGCACAAGTCCCCATGAATATGGAAAAACCACAAATAACAAAAACACCATGTTTTTACCCGAGGGACACCTGGAATCTCTAGGTCCTCAGCGCAACTCTGTGGTCTGCGTCCGACGATGCGTTATAGAGTGACCTCCATGGCCCCCTTCTTCCCCCCGACTCCTTCATCTCCTCCTCCTTCCTCCGTCACTTTCTCCAGTTCCCCCCTCTGCCCTCCTCTGACTGCCCTTTGCAGCCTGCGTCAGTCACCCCATTCCCCCTTTTTGCCTCCTGTCATTTGCCTCCTGTCAGATTCCCCCTTTTTACATCCTTCCTCCGCTCTTTCTCCTCCTCCTCCTCCTCTTCTCCGATGAGGGAGGGAATGCCTTGCCCACTGTCCTCCCTCCGACCTAATCCCTCCCCTGAATTTGACCCGATCATGATCGGGGGCAAGTTTATATTTGCGGAACCCGGGTTTTCAAAAGAATGGCTTTTGCCCCAACTAAGGGGATTTGCCATGAAACACTTGTGCAAAACTCTGATTCGCTTGTGGGAGATTCGGGGTGAATATGACTTCACATGCAATATTGATTTCTGATTCAGGGTAATGGTGTCTGAATGGCCCCTTGGGAAGAGGTGAGGTGACAGAAGACTTGAGAAGGGCAAAATTGTCCCTCTCTTTAAAAAAAAGGCAAAAAACACCCAGATCCAGGCCTACAGACCAGTTGGTTTGATCTCTAAATCTGCAAAAATATTAGATCGGATTTACAGGAGTTTGTCTGAAAGGATCTTGATGACAATGCAGTGATCAGGAGGAGCCAGCATGGGTTTGTCAAAAAGAAATCCTGCCAAACTAAACATATATTTTCCAACAGATAATAGTTTAATAGATGGTGGGAATGCTGTGGATGTTCACTTATAAAGATTTCAGCAAAGCATCTGAGAAGATTCCCATAATATTTTGATTAATAAATCGATCAAATGCGGACTCTGTTGGGAACACTGTCAGATGATCCATATTGGCTGGAAATGGTGCTGATTCATCATCATGGTTTCACATCAGATTGGAAGGACTCTCTCAAATGGTTCTGTTCAAGTGCCTATTACTTTATCAACATTTGTATCAATGCAAAAATTCTATATTTGGCCACAAAACCCAAATGCACAGGCATGCTAGGATGGGAAATACATGGCTCAGCAGTCTACATGCTAAAAGGACCTTGGAATTACTTTAATTATAGCTTGAACATGAGCCAGCAGTGTGTGTGATGCTGCTGCAAGAAGGCACGGCTATGTTAGTCTGCCTTAGTAGAAGATGCACCCAGCTGAGGAAGTAATAGTCCCAGTATATTCTGTTTTGGCCAGGCCTCATCTGGAATACTGTTTTCAGTTCTGGACACCTATTTTAGGACACAGACAAGTTTGCAGTGAGTTCAGAGAAGGGCAATGAGGATAATAGAGGTACACAGAACAAAAACATACGTGGAGAGGATAAAAGGCAAGGCATGCTAAGCTTGGTGAAGAGAGACTGAGACTTTTTAAATGCTGTTAGAATGAGGAGGGGCAGGCTGTTCTCTGTTGCCCATGGGGTACCACCAGGTCTAATGGTTTTAAGTTACAGGAGAGTAGATTTCAATGAACATGAGAAGGAACTTCTTCACAATAACAGAAGCCCGGCAATGGAACCAAATTGCCTAGGAATGATAGAAGTGATAGGTCTCCTTATCTGGACTTTCAAAAAGACACTGGCAGCTACAGCTAGGGAGTTAGAGCTGACGAAACAGAGATGCATCCAAGGAATGTAGCAAGGAAAATTTCATTTCAATCAAAAAGTGATTTAAAAAACCTCCTCCCCTTTATATCAGATGCCCTCCAAATCCACTCCTATAATTAAAACCCTAGGTACTGTAAGTTAATTATTCGGGACACAGTGGCTCAATGGTGGGACTCTGGAGACTGCAAGATTGGCAGATTAGCAGTTCATATCTGAAATCTGTAAGTCCCCGCTCCTGCCAACCTAGCAGTTTGAAGCATGTAAAAGTGCAAGTAGATAAATAAGTATCACTCTGGTGGGAAGGTACAGCATTCTGTGCTGTCATGCTGGCCATATGATCACAGATTGTCTTTGACAACACTGTCTCTATGGCTTAGTAATGGAGATGAGCACTGCCCCTGGGTCAGACACAACTTGACAACCTTGTCATAGGGGATACCTTTACCTTTACTAAAATAATATCTCCACTATGAAAAAATTGTTCTTGGGAATCCACCTTCCACAGAACTTTTTTTACAAGTACAAGTCAGCATTATGGTTTAATGTTGACATGACTTTATATTTTTATTTTTCTTTCATTTATATCATGCAATGGAAAGGCTTGCTATAATGGGAGACAGGGAGATTTTCATTTAATGTTGATACCTGTGCATGCTTATTATGGTTTATTTACAAAAATGCCCATTCAGGAAGATTCCATGAAAATCATCCATCTAGTTGAAATACACCCTCTTCCATAAAAATCATTATCTCATTATCTTAATTGAGCAGGTTTTATGTGCTAAGCCTGGAAATGAATAGTGACTTATTTGGCTTGTTTGTGTGGTTTTTTCTTCTTCTTTCTCCCTAAATGTTTTAACATTGCAGTTCTGCATAAAGTTTCTTAAAGCTGCAGCTCTACACAAACACACCCTGGGAAATAAAGTACTGTATACACATACAGCCTGGAAGTAACACTCAAAAATATACATAGTGACAAATTTGCTAAACATATCGCTGAGAAAATCACTTGGATTCTTTCTCATTTGGTCTCCATAATGAAGAAAAGCGTCTGGGAATAATTTGAACATGCATTTGTTCAGTTTTACTAGATATGTTTCATTTTGTTCAACATGGTTTAGAGAGTAGTAGCTTGAAAAGTGAGGCTACGGTAATAATTTGTCTGTAGATCCATATCTATCCAGTGCTGAAGCTGCTCAGAGAACAGTTGGTCATTTGGGTGGCAAGACTGTAGATTCTTCTTTGGAAGGGCTATGTTACAACCCTTCTTTAAAAAGCAATTGAAGAGACCATCACAGGACCCCTCCTCTTTCTTAGATAATTATTGGCCCGCTTCCTATGTCCTTTTAGAATGTTTGCCCTATGTGTGTAGTAGCAGACTTTCTTGATGGAGATAAAGATTTCTGAATCCATTCCAATTTGGGTTCAGTTGGTTTTTAGGGCATAAACAGCCCTAGGCACCTTGCTGAATGATTTCATCAGGGTTAGATGGAAGCTTGTATCGTTGTTGATTTTGCTGGACCTCTCCATGGATTATGCTACAGTTGATCATATCCTTCTAGATTGCTGGTTTGGAGGTCACTGCTTTGCAATTTTTATTTCTTTTACATGTTTCTTCTTCTTAAATTGGACTGAATTCGCATGTTTACCTCTACCACCAAAATGTTCCTGATGCAAAAACATGGAGACTTCTTGTGGAATCTATTGTTTCTTCTCTGCCTACAAAGAGGCCAGTGACCTGACTGGAATGGAGACATATTGGATTGCAAAAAGGGGTCTCTGTTGAGATGCAAATGGACTTTAATTTCCTGGACTTTGAAAATCTCCCTCTGGTCACATGCTGAGGAAGGGAGGGCCTGCCTGCCTGCAACACTATCCTCCCCAGTATACAGTACACCTTTACTAAAGACTGAAACAACATGCAGGCATCATTCTGACTAACATCTCCATTGTTTTTTTCCCCTCCTGTTTGGTTTGTAACGTCTTGCTGCTGAGAAGAAGCCCATGGAGCTTCTAAAGTTTGCAGCAAGGCTGTGATCTTATTGGTCAATCGAAATCGAGACAAATATATAATGTAAGTTTTTTGTAATATATTTATTAATAAATCAATAATAAAAATAAATAAAGAAAATCAACTTACAAGGAATTATAACACACCACACACACACACCACACACACACACATATAAAAGGGGAGCAAAAAGCAAACAAATAAGGAAACAAACAGTAAGGAAGGGGGAAAAGAAACAAAATTAATACCGTAAAAGTAGGGGGGAGAAACAAACTAACAGCCTAGACAGATAAGAATATCTATTATGTAACCTCACATCCCCCTCCCCTAACTTACCCCAATGACTGACTGCAGACAATTTTGCCATACAAATTTTCCTATTTATTTATTCAAATTTATTTATTTTTATATTTCATTTATGTTAACATACTTTCTTGATCCTTACAAAAGGTTTTATATTCAAACATCAAAACTAATGTGTACTGTGGTCTCCCAAACTCCCCCCTTCTTTCCATAATCTGTTTTACATCATCATTCAAACTTTCAATGTTTCAGAGTTTTTTGTGGGGTGTTTTGGGCTACATGGCCATGTTCTGGAACAGTTTATTTCTGGCATTTTGCAACTGTGGGCTGGCATCTTCAGGTAATGGAGTTTCAATAATTATAATAATAATTTGTTTTATTTATTACCGTTTCCAAGATCTAGTGGTGAACAGCAAGTAAGCTAATTTGCCCCCAACCAGTCTCGGGTACTCATTTTAGCAACCTCGGAAGGATGCAAGCCTGAGTCGAGCTTGGGCCCTTTTGCTGGTCTTGAAATCCGCAACCTTGTGGTTTTGAATGACTGGCTGCAGTACAGGCATTTAACCACTGCACCACCAGGGCTCCTTTGAAGCCCTCTTCCTCCAATGAAGAGGAATATAATGGAAACTCAAAGAAAACAGAACCAAATCAGTTATCGGTTTGATAACTGATGGGAAGGAAGGAGAAATGAGAGTTGAGAAATTGTAAGAAGGTTAGAATGGAGATATTATCACATGAGGCGCTTCTGTTGCCCAAACACAGCTGGGTGGTTTTCATTTGCACTTGCTGGGTCTTGATTTTGATTTTTTTTCAGAATGGGTAGCCAAACCTTGTTTACTTTAAGGGTTTTTCTTCTTTCATGTTGAAGTTGTCCAGGTGTTTATGGATTTCAATGGCTTCCTTGTTTATTCTGACCTGATAGTTGTTTGGTATGGTCCAGAATTTCAGTGTTTTCAAAACAGCTTTTGTGCCCAGATGGTTTATAATGTGTTCTGCTACTGCTGATTTTTCTGGCTGACCCAGTCTGCAGTGTCTCTCGTGTTCCTTAATTTGTGTTTGAACACTGCATTTGGTGGTCCATATGTAGACCTGTCTGCAGCTGCATAGTATCTGGTAAACTCCTGCGGCCATGAGAGGTCTCTCCTGTTCTTCGCTGGGTGCAGCATTTGCTGGATTTTTCTTGGGCAGTCTGCAGCATTTAGCAGTTACGTTTCCTCATCAGTTTTCCTATTCTGTCTGTGACTCTTTGATATATGGTAAAAATTAACATATATATCACTTCTCTCAACAAATAGTCACACAGTATAATATACCCTACTCACTTCCATACCAGCATTCTTGGAAGATGCCAGCCACATATGCTGGAGAAACGTCGGAATAAAATCTTCCAGAACTGGCAGCATAGCGGGGAAAACCCACAAAAAACTATGGATGCTGCCATGAAAGCCTCTGACGTTACTTTTGAAGTTTTACTGGGTTATTCATTGGGCAATGATATTAAAAATCATACAGGTGAAGAAAGTAAAGATAGAGTCACAGGCCTACATTTTATCACAGAGGTTATTTTTGGTATTGTTGTTTGTTATCTTTGTGGATTTGTTTGTACTTCCCTGACTATTGAACTTCTCCCAAAGAAAGTCAGGCTGTCTCAATCTTTTCTGCATTTCTGGCATGTTGCTAAGATTGTGTTGTTTCACATGGCTTTCAGTCCTTAAAATCAGGTATGGCTGCCTCTAATAGTTTTATTGTCTCTACTTTTAAATTATCTTTAGGTAGTGGTTTTAAGATTTGAGGATTCTTTTAAAAGGTTATATTTGTGTATTAATGTTTTAATCCCCCCTCCCCAATTTGCATTGCCTTGTGGTCCCTAGTGAGGTAGATGCACAGATAAATGCTTGAATAATGGAATTCTGAATAGAATTGCAATGTAAGGATCCCTGTGCATAGTCATCTTTGAGTAAACCCCATTATTCCAGCATGAATGACTTCTGAATAAACTAAACTGCATACCATTAGGCTTTACTTTCTGTTTCAAGACAAATGTTTCTTCTTCAAATTCTTTTCAAAATATACTCTCACTGGCCTTTCAATTTAAGTCAAGATAGTGCCACATTTATCATCCTGTCTCAATTACTGTTGCTATTTGGATCTCATTGCGTTCCAAACTCCACTGCCCATAGAGTAGAAAAATTAACAAAAATGTTATTGGATGGAGCTCAATTTTAATAAACATTTCTCCTGATTGTATGCTTAGATTGAAAACACAAATGGTGGGAGTTGCTTACCATTTGATAACTTCCCCAACATCTCAAGATATAGCCATGTTAGTCTGTTTCAGCATAAAAAGGAAAAAAAGAAAGAAAAATCTGTGGGAGGATTCTAGCAGCATATTTTGAAACTAACTGTAAATTTCAGCATGAACTTTTTGTTAAGGAAAAGCAACATGGGTATACAGTGCTAGAAATAAAACATGTATGTGAGAGTCACTATGACTAAGCAAAAGCTAAGGAAGCCACACAGGTGTAAAAGCTAATGTAATTAGCAAGTCCTAAATGCAAGGACAGAATGCAGAGTGGATAATTGAACACCTGAGAATTGTTAAGTGGACAAGTGAGATGATGAAATCATTAATTATGGTTGAAATATGAGAACCAATTCAAAATGGCATCCCACTGGGTGGAAACTGACAAGAGTGGGTGGTGTTTTCCAATGGCTATAATAATTGTTATGAATCCCAATGTATTTTGTGGGTAGTTGTGGAGTTTTGTATATAGTAGAATAAAGTAGATCTTTTATATAAGACTACTGAGTTGTCTGGTGTCTTGGGTGAAGATACAAGAGCCAGCAGGAACCTGGAGAAGTGTGAAGACTTCTGTGGAAGCAAGAGTGAGAAGGCTTGGAGAGTTTGTCAGGGTCTTCAGCCTATTCTCTGAAACTCTGCTGCTTTTGAGTAAAAGCTTTAACCACTGGCCAAAACTGGTCAGCGCTGGTGCATAACAAGGTGGTGAGTTAGAGCCAGAGGTGAAGAGCTACAACTCCCATCATCCCTGACACTTTTGTGGATATCAATTCACTTTTTCAGGTGCACTGATGGAATATTAAAACCACATGTATTTACAAAAGGTCACACAGTTGTAGTACTGAAATAGAATGCAATAATGTATATCTATTGATGTTGTATGTCTTCAAGTCATTTTCACCTTATGGTGACCTAAGATGAAGTTATCATGGGATTTTCTTAGCAAGATTTGTTCGAGCGGGTGGTTGTCTTTGCCTCCTTTTGAGGCTGTGTCCGGGAAAGCAGCCAAAGGGCTGATAAGACAGCTAGTTTTCAAACAAACAACCCCCTCCCAGCACAGCAAAGTCAGTGTAAGCTACACAGTCCTGGAGATTTGCAGTAGCTTTACCAAAAGGGTTTACCAGAAGAATTGTCAGACGGTCCGAGGTTCAGGGTAACAGATAGGCAGGTAGATAAAGCAGTCCAAGGTCAAGTTTCCGGGTAGTCAAGACAAGAAGCCAAGGAGCCAGAGACAGAGTCTTTCCTCTAAAAGAGTCAGATATCCACTGGCAAAGAACCACACATGCTCCAGGTGCTTAAGAAGGCAAGGAGCTGGCCTTCAGCTGTGCCTGATTACGAAGACGCTTCTGATAAAGCCTCCGAGATCTTCGAAGGCCCTCTCTTTCTGCTCGACGCTCATTGAAGGTAGGCACGCTGCCCAGATCCTCCTCCATGTCCACAGCCTCGGCACCAGGCAAACTTGACTGCTGAACCTCTGGAGGGGCCATAGACTCTGCTCCAGCAGAACTAGGGCCAGCCTCTGGCTCCTCCATTACAGGTTCAAGCCCCTGGGGCTCTGGCTCCTCCGTTATAGGTTCAGATCCCAGAGGCTCTAGCTCATCCTCTGAGTCCTCCAAGCCATCTTCCAGGCTGGGCATGACAGGCTGAGAGAATGTGACTTGCCCGAGGTCACCCAGTGGGCTTCTCTGGCTGAGCAGGGATTCAAACCCTGGTCTCCATAGACTACTATACCATACTGGAAATCTTTAAAAGGACATAGAAGGATGTAAACTGTGACCATGTTCACAAATCTTCAGAGTTGGGTAAGATGATACAGTGGAGCCTTGTTATACGCTGGGGTTTGGTTCCAAGATCCCCCATGTATAACAAAATCAGTGTATGCTCAAGTCCCATTACATATAATGACATAGCAAAATGGTGTCCCTTATAAAAAATGGAAAATCAAGGTAAATTTATACTTTTTTTGAACATTTTCAAACCGTGTATGCTTGAATCCGTGTATAAAAAATCCGTGTATAAGAAGGGCCGACTGTACATGTCTTTCAAGTGCCCATCTGTTAGGACTGAAGTGTGAAAGCAATATACTGTATCTGCTTACTAAAAGTCCGTGTGATGTCCTGCCAGGACTGATTGAAACTTTCCCCTGCATTTTCTTTCACATTGGTTCAGGCCATAGTATGTTTAGTGTAGGAAAAAGTTCTTTGTATTAGTTGTGGGAGGAGCTGTAGGATCCCCTGCATTATTTCCAGGTTTGGTTTGCCCTTTCCCAGCATGCTCTGTTGTAGCTGGAAGCCTTTAGTTTTGGAGCAGTCTTTGCTGTGAGCAGGCAGAGAGCTGTCTTTTGGTGGCAAACAGGCCCAGACAGCCGGAAAGGGCATTTCTTACACTTTAGCCATTTCAGTTACCAGGACTTAGCCAAATAAGTTACCAAGTTAGCCATTTTAGTTACCATCAGCAAGTGAATAGAGGAATTCAGGAGCTGAAAGACCCTGCACCAGCTCCATTGAGTGAGGAGAGCAAACTAACATCAGACCCAGAAAGATGACATCCGGAAGATTGCTGAAACTGTAAAGTACCTTTTGTTTAGAGCTGGGGAGGAGAAAACTCTTTATTTTGTCCTTTAAATTAAATTTCCCCCCTTTTGAACTTTACATTCAGCTTCAGAGCTTTTTTTGGGTAAAGAGTTTGATCTCACCAGGGTACCGGCGTTGCACACCCAAACCTGCCACCACCTTTAGTCGGGTGTGTCTTCACAGTCCGTTTCCTTGAAGTCAAAATCTTTTCTCAAATTTCTTCTGTTAAACGTTGCAAGGACTTGTGTATTATTGGTAGTTCAAAGGATTGTGTATTATTTTTGTTCATATCTCTGCTAATGGATTGGTATTTGTGAATACATCCTAATTTGACTGTTTTACTTTCCAGTCTCCCTTTGATATTTGTTTACTTGTTTGAGAAGTACTACTTGTAAACCAGAGAATGTAAGACTAGAAATTGTATGACTGTATGAAGACTGAAATGCTCTGCCACGAGTTTCTGGGCATCATCTTTTCTAATGTTGAATTTGTGTCCATTTATCTTCTTGAGAAGACTGCCCTATTTGTAGCATATAAAATGGCACTGCTGAGAAGAGGGTGGAAAAAAGTGGTATGAATGCATCTGAAAGCCCATGCTGAAATGAATCAGTTAAGTTTTAAAGGTGCTGCTTATATTCTTTTCCCCATCCACTTTTTTCCTTTTAAACTTCCAACCCATGTCAAAAGATTGGAACCTTTGGAAGCAAAGGAATAAGCTGCTCTGCTGAATATACACTTTAAAAAATAATAATAAATCTGTACAGGTATTAGTTTAAGGTTACCTGCAGTAGACTTTCCACTGTGTAGTTGCATCGATTTCATACCACATTAATTGTCATAGATCTATTCTATAGAATCCTGGAATCTCTAATTGTGGCATCTACAGTTCTTTGCTGAAACCATTCTTGTGCTTGTCTACAAAGAATTCTATGTTCCCTACCAAATTATAAATACTAGGATTCCATAGGACAGTTTATGTGATACCAAATGATTTTATGATAGTTGAAGTGGTATCAAACTGCTATAACCAGGTGGTTCTATATACCCTTGCTAGAAAAGGATTAACAGTTAAGTAATATTTGTTATTGACTTAGTAATAATTGCACTAATTGTTAGTTGCAATAATGGATGGACAAGAAAACTTTGTTAGCAACTTTGACAGTCACTCTGAGAGCCAAAATGTAAAGGAGGCCAAAGACAAGTGAAGGGAGAGACAGAAATAATTCTGCATATTATTTGAAATGAAACTAAAATTAAATTTATATGTTCTGTGGGGGAAATTAGAAAGGTTTCTGCCTGACACCAAAGGACAAAAACACAGAGCTTATGAAATGGGAAGCATATTCCACAGTAGGGATGAAGGAAGGCTGTTTTTCTGGCAGTCTGGACAGGTTTTGATACGGTTTAGGGCAGAGGTGAGAATATGCTGCCCTCCAGATGTTACTGGACTTCAACTGCCATCATTTTTCACCATTAGCTAGGCTAGCTAGGCCTTGCAACCCAACAACATCTGGAAAGCCACATGAGTTCCATGTGTATAGAGTGTACATATTTTTCATTCTCTGGTCACTTGAGGATGTTAAATGTTTTCAGGCAATTCATAAAAGGCCTTGCCTGGCTCTGAAATCTGCTTATTCACATGTTAGGAAAGATCATGTATATAAAAAACAAGATCTTAAAGAGTTGTATGCAGGTAACTCATATGCAGGCAAACAAGATAAAAACATTTAAAACATCTGCAAGAGGCATTGCAAATTTGGATTCATAGATTTTCAAACCTTGGAATAAATGATGATACAAGAATAATTTAGGGGAAATGTGCAGGATTAAATATTCATATTTATTGTTGATTATAGCATTTGGATTCATAAACCTGCTGTCACCTACTGTTTAGAATCAGTACCACTGTGTACCAAACTCACTGCCAGTTCTAAAGTCTGTATTATCAGTTATGTCAAAAGGTTGGCTGTAATGTGTTGCAAGCTTTCAAAATGTTTCGATTTCTTCATCAGACAAAAATGCGTCTGTATGGTGTCTTGAAATGCAGTGAAGGAGTGAGGGGCTGCAGACACTCAAATGAGGTCCTAACTTGTGACTTGATGGTATTAAGTTTCACTTGGAGCAAACCCTTAGCATACACAAAAAAAGCAAAGGCAAAACAGAAAATGGCACTGTGAATTGAGAACTTTATGAGGGCTTCATAAGACATTATTTCAAACCTGCTTTGGCAAAAATTGCTTCTGAGTTTGGTGCTCTCTGGCTTTTCTTAGTCAAAAGTAGTTACCTCAGCTTGTAAGTTTAGTTTTAGAGTAGCTGAAAATAAGTCTACCAGCTAACCCTGGTCTGAAGCAGAGCAAAACAAGAACTGGTAGCTGATGAGGGGTGGTCTTCCTGAATAGTTCTAATAGTGTGGCAGATTTATTTTAGAACTGGCCTTATCCACCTAATTTATAGACAATATATCCCCCCCCCCCCCCAGTGATAGTGGATGGTCCCTAAGCCCATGGCAGCTCAAGGAGGAATACAGTGGGAAAGAACTATCCCAGACACATGCCCCCATACCTCCCATTACTAGAACTGCATGGTGACTTGAAGGAAAAGTATTCTCATACATAGAGTGTGCTTTCTTTACATCTTGACTGAGCAGTACAGGCCACTGTCCTATGCTGGTCATATTGTGATGTGAAAGAGAATTCTGGAACCAGAAGTCAGTTGTTTGCTCCCTTATGAGGCATGCTGAATTAAGTAATTTATACAGATGTGAAGTAATTCTCTCTGTGTGTAATGATGGCATAATGGAGTTATGTTTCAAAAGCAGTAAAACTGGATCCAAACATATAGGTTTGGGTGTAATGAGTAATACATTTTAGATGTTAGTAGAAAAGGCCCGTTTCATGAACTGTTACTGAGCTCAAACAACTCTGTATCATTTCCATCAGCAAAAGGGGGGACTTTTTGCACAAATTTTTGGATATTATCACCCAAATTGGCTAAATCAACACAAAACTGGCCACAAAGACAGTAGCATGCTCTCCTCCAGCCCTGCAGCCCTCAGAGGCTACCCAAACAAACAAAAAAAACCTGGTTGAAAATCTCCCTAATGGCAGGAAATGATGCAGGTGTCACTTCTCGCCAATCAGCTGGTTTAAATGAAATCAGCTCAATGCCCCAAACTTCATAGGACTATTAGCAATCCCAGGCAGCTCATTCCCCTGTTCTGAAAGGACAACAAATGATTATTTAACTAATTATTGTTCCACTGTACTGACATGGAAGGGAATATGCTTAATTTCAATTATAGTCTCAAGTACCTAAATAACCAGCCTTGGCTATGATGCCTTTGAGGAGTGGAAAAGGGAACATCGTTGCACTGCTTCCAAAATATTTTTCCTTCCACAGTTTAACATAGAACTTGAAATGGTAGTGTAGTGTTTCTGCTAATATGTTAGTGTTAAATTACACAGACCAGAGAGATCAGTAGGCCAAGAATTAGATAGTCTCTTAGCTTCTTTAATAACTTTTTCTCATTTAAAAATTGCAATATCACTTTAAAAAAGAGTAGCTTTGAACACACCAACAACCAAATGTGTCCCTGGGGTTCTACAGTACAACATTCCTTGCCTCTCTGCATCCCATGGCCTGTTCTGAATTCAGTGCTGATGAAATAATGTAATTCAAGTATCACGCAATTATGATTGTGGTCTTGATCTCACATTTTCTAACATACCATAAAACAAATTAATTTTCAACCCTAGCATTCTAAGCTTTGTGGCGGAGGAGGAAAGGCTTTTTGCATTAGGGAGGTAATGGAAGCCTAATATTGTGTCAAATTTGTTCTCTAATTTTCAGGAAAATGTAAGGGTTTGTGTTTCAAACTCATTTTATAGTTATGAAGCACTGGTAATTAAGGTTGCTGTATTTTTTTCTGTTCAATTACACTCTGTCCACTCTGTCCCTGCTTGCTGATCTGAAATGCTTGTGGGGGGAGAGATTACTTCATGATTTCTTCTCAGGTTTTACTGAAATGGAGGAAGTCAGGGAGGCTGCAAGCTTGTCAGGATGTGAAGTCGAAGGCTTTCGTGGCCAGCATGCATAGTTTTTTTGTGGTTTTTCAGCTATGTGACATGTTCTAGAAAGTTTATTCCTGACGTTTTGCCTGCATCTGTGGCTGGCTCTTCAGAAATGCAAGAAGAGCATTCAGAGGAGCATTTTCTGAAGAAGCCAGCCCCAGATGCAGATGAAAAGTTGGGAATAAATTCTTCTAGAACATGGTCACATAGCCCGAAAACCCCACAAAAACTGCTAATGAGATGACTAGACAGGGAAAGAGCTATGTACTACTGGCCAGGACGTAGCTCGGATTTTAGGAAGGGGGGGTCCAGACTAAGTCCACCATTATAATGAGGCTTGGGTGCGGTGGCGCAGCAGCACATACCATTCATTTTTCTAATGGAAGGGGGGGTCCGGACCCCAAGGACACCCCCCCGGCTGCGTCCTGCTACTGGGCCACAAGAACCCAAGATCATGAGAATTTCATTGAAATTTTCTCCTCTTTCAAACATTTCAGAGCACATCTGAAACTGAATGATGGTTATTTAAACTTTTAAATATGTTCTAATTCCAAAACAGCTGTGTGTGTGCATATCTTGAAGCATCCACTGTCTCTAAATTCAACCACTGAGACATACTGCCCCATTCACGTCTGCTGAATTTCTAGCACCTACCATGATCTTGCACATAAGAACAAGAGGTTATTTTTGTGCTGTTTTTATTTACAATTCTAAGTGTAACCCTGAGAGGGGAGGACCTGGATTCTCAGTTTCAGGCAGAAGAAAAAAATTCAGTGCATGTTTGCAAGTCTGCCATGGGGGAGGGTTGGTCCAGGAAAAAAAATTAAGCAAGATAGAAGTATCAGCATTCGGTAATGTAACTATGAATACCTAAATTATGTTTTTGTCTTTAAACCACAGTTGAAATGCTTCCACATCTAGTTATTCTCTGTTAGAAATTTCACTTAGATATGGAAGCATGATGTGACAAAAAGAATAGATAAATGATGAAAGACAGACAGACAGACTTCTTTTTGGGCTGTCTACTCCAGATGAATTTTTAAAAAAAGAATCATAAGAAAAAAAAAGCCTTGACAGGGGTACTAAGTTGCTCTCCAGCAATTGCACTTCATGAAGACTGGCATAACATTTCAGCTGGTCATAACTCCCCCCCCCTTATAATAGATGCACTTGCGTTTCTGTTTATTTTTTCCTTCTAAATAGCATCTATATACATAAGTTAACATGTGCAATTTTATTCTTTCACCGAGGTCCCACCAAAAACACACTGAAAAGGTAACAATGGGACTAGGATTCTTGTCGCAAAATCTCAGTATCTGAGGCGGGATCAGACCGCCCAAAAGCAGTCTGCCGCCACCTCCATTTCCACCGGCGGAAAAAGAGCCCTAAAAAAGCGGGTGAAGGGCGCACTCAAGATGTCGCAACCAATGGGACGGCGGTATGCTATGGAGCCCTGGTGGCGCATGGTGGGTAAATGCCTGTACTGCAGCCATTCACTCGAAACCACAAGGTTGCGAGTTCAGACCGCAAAAGGGCCCAGCTCAATCAGGCTTGCATCCTTCCGAGTCACTAAAATGAGTACCCAGACTGTTGGGGGGCAAATTAGTTACTTGCTAATTAGCTACTTGCTGTTCACCGCTATGATCTTGGATAGCGGTATATAAATAAAACAAATTATGGTTCATCATGTCAAAATGGCAGGCCCGTGTAGACAGGGCCGCTGTCATTGTGACGTAGTGAGTACGTACTGGGTAGGGAGCATCTGAAAAGGCTGCTCCCAGGCAAAACCTTGTACGTACCTCAGTACGTGCTTTTTGTCCCTCTGGGACAGGCCAAAGAGAAAAGGGCTTCCTCCAGATGGAACAAATGGGGAGCGGAGGTGGTCTTGAGTGTGGAATTTGTACTGTGTTCTTTCTATTTATTTTAAATAATTAGACAACATTTCTGGCTGTCTGGAATCTGGAAATTTCCAACACAGCTGCCACATTCATCCCTTCTTTCAGTCCTTTAAGATTGTATTGGACAAAACAAAAATGTCTCCTCTTTTTCTCACCTTAGCTTTTTCGGTATAATCAGTGACTATCATTTTTGCACTAAAGCTCTAGGCAAAAATATTTTAAAAATTACAGAGGATGATAGACTGCTCAGCCAAACCATATCCTTAAAAAAAACACAACATTTGGAACAGACTACTGCTGTCTGCTACAAAAGCCCCTGCAACGAAAGAGTAATCAGGAACCAGATTGATAGGAGGCTTCCTAATCACTGGCCTCATCCTTAGCACGCTGCCATCAAAGCATCTAGGATAGACAATGTGTGGGAAATGAGATACTGGCTGTCTTTGGCTTGTTTTAGTCATTTTTGTTGTGTTGTTGTTGGATGAATAGTATGATAGTGTCTCTAGGGTCCCTTTCCTCTCTGTGCTCAGAAATAACATGACAGCAGAGGAACAGAAGCCGATTCCCCTTTCTGACATCCCAAGGAATGTATGATGGAACATGCCCACTGTCCATCTGCAGCCTCTATTCGGAGCCAGCTACGCCACCCTAAAGGCAAATGACACACGAAGAAAAAACAGATTCACATGGTTGCTTATATCTTGTTGCTTCTATCGTTTGCTCTTGGAGGAAAAACACCATTGCCTTCTGTGCCCAACCTGTCTGTGGGACGTCAAGACGGAACAGCGAAGAAGTGCGTAGTGGTAGAACCTGCGCCATTATTATTCATTATTATTAACCTTTATTTATAATGCACTGTAAATTTACACAGCGCTTCATACAATCTTTTTAATTGGACGGTTCCCTTGCTCGGCTTCAATCTAAAAAAGACACGATTACAAACAGGAGGAAGGGAAAGGTGGTGGGGAAGGGGCCTCTCTCGTAGGATAATACATATAAAATACATAGCATACAGGAAATGATTCATAAACACAGACAACAAAGACAACACACTCAATGAGTGCACAATATGCAATGCGGGAAGTTTTGAACAGGATGGTCTTCAGCTCCGTTTTGAACGTTTAAGAAGAGATGGCCTGTTGCGGGAAGAAGTTTCCCAGTGAGGAGGGCCAGCGATGTGAAAAGGGCGAATCCGAGAGGGGCAGAGGAAATCTGGGCGGGAGAGCAGACCTTGACTACCCAGAACGGAGAGCCCTAGTGGGAGTGAGACAGAATAATGTTGACAAGACGGTGTGGGCCGCCCATGGGGGGCTTCACGTGGACCGCCGGAGCTTACACTGAATATGAAAGGTTAGGGTGATGCGGAAGGGATGCCACACAGGGAGATGGGCCAGGCGGTTGGGGGATTGATAATGCAGCAGCTCGAATGCTGACAGAATTTAAGACGGTGAGAAAAGAGTAAGCCCTGCCAGGAGACGTTACAGTATCCCGCGTGGATCATTAGGCATGGACCAGGATCTTGGCGTAGCTGTAGGATCTAGTCGTATTTTGGCACTGTTTGTACAAAAGATATCAAGCCTTTGCTGTCTGTGGTCTGACTCTGGGGGTCACGACAGAGAAGAATCAAAGATAAAACCAAGACTGCGGCTGCTGGCTGGTGCATAGAATGTTGTCCACCGGACGAAAGGAGTGTTGACGGGTGTTGCTAGGAGGAAAGACAAGAAGCTCCGTTCTTGGAATGTGAGTCTTCCCGCTGATGGCACCTCCACTGCGAGACCCGCTCGAGGACAAGTTGAATTGCTGTTCAAGCCTTGGGAAATGTCGGGCCGCAGAAAGATACCGCTTGGTGTCATCAGCAACCATGGTAGGAAAAACCAAAAGAACTAATAGTTACCTAAGGACAGTGTCGAGAGAAAACAGAATGGGACCCAGCACAGAGCCTTGGGAACCACCCCACAGATAAGGAACCTAGGCTGAAGTCTTTCCACTGCAACCACTGCAAATTCTGCCAGACAAATAAGACTAAACCAGCAAGAACAGAGTCTGAGAACCAAGGTCAGCAGTATGTCAACTAGGGACAGTGATACTTTGTCAAGGCTGCAGACAACTCAAGAAGGCTGAAATGAAAAAACCGCAGTAAAGGCCATTAGCCTGCCATAAAAGCGTCATTTGGATCTTAGTTGAGAGCTGTCTCTGTGATGCCTGGGCGGCCAGACTGAAAGGGATCAAGAATGGAGTGGCTTCGAGAACTCACGACAGCGAGAATAAAAACCCGTTCCAACAACCTTAGTAGAAAAGAAAGGGGAGAAGGAGAGGGGATAATCGGATGAATTGATGCTAGACAAAAGAGGAGGGGTCGAGGAGAAGGATTTTTCAGACTGGGGAAATAGAGCATGTTTTGAGTCTGAAGGGAAGGCAGCCTGTAGAGAGAGAGAGAGATTGCAGGCTATGGAGAAGCCAGGGCAGAAAAGAGGGAGCTAGCTACAGAAATTAAACGACGAGTAAGAAGTGGACATCAAGAGGACAGGTTGCAGGTTTGCAGCGCACAGACGGCGTAGATAGTTCATCAAAGAAGCAGGCGGAAACAGGAATTTTTTTTTAGGCGAGGTCAATAGAAGATTAAGCGAGAAGAAGAATCGGGAGGGACTATCTCAGAACGAATAGTGGTAATCTTTAGAGATGAAATAATTAGCAAAGTCATTAGGAGAGAATGATAAAGGAGGGGGCCCGGAAGGAGGAGTTTAAGCACACAGAGTTGACAGTGTGAGAACAAAATGCTTCGGTGCCTTTCTCAATTGGCGGATGATCAGTGATGTAATAATTCTGTTTTTGCCATAGAGAGGGCGCTATCGTCAGTTGCGAAGGATGAAAGAACACAATTTGAAAGGCTAAAACAGCCCACTCCTTTGGACTTTCTCCTAACGAACGTTCGGGCGCTCTAGGGCAGTGACCGGAGCAAAAAACGAAACACCTAACGCTGGAGTAAGCCAGGGCTGAGGCCTCGTCTTAGAGAAGAAGTCGCGTAACAGAAACAGGGGCCAAACTGTTCGAGAGTCGAGGAACGCGTGGAGTTAAACAAGACATCGCTGAATCAGCAGCATCCCAAGATTAGGGAAGAGAGAGATGACTCCAGGGTTTTGACAAGGATGGTTAGAAGTTAACAGACGGAGATCACGAAAAAGGAAGTTTGAACAGTGTGACGAGGAGGAGGAGTATAGGGTAAGAGCGGAAGTAGATTAACTGATTGATCAGATACGATAGTGGAAAGTCACGTGCCAGCAGTCCGAAATGGCGCAGTTTGCCAGCCAGGAAAAGTCAAGACAGTGACTGTGAGAATGAGTTGAAGAGGTTGGAGTGTGGCTGGAGGCCAAAAAAAGCTAGGCGAGTTGAAGCGGCGATGTTTTAGATGTTGTAGGGTTATTGGAATCGTAACGTGGATATTTTAAAGTACCTTAGGATAAAAGTGGGACTGAATCTTGAAAGAAAGAAGTCCGCCATGATAAATTGCAGGAGTTGGTGAGCGAGGAGCATCCACACAGCGATTTCCCCATTTTGATGCCTCAGTCCCACCACCCCCCTTGTATCTTAATGTGATCTCGAGAGTACATGCTGTGACAGATACTTAACATGTAGACCCATACTCATCCTCCATGTAAGATGTTTGCAGTTGAACACAGATTCTGTATTCCTGTTCTCCAGCATTTCAAGTTCGGCCTGTAAGTTAAGGATTCATGAACGTTTGACAGGAAGTAGTCGTATTTCAGAGGACGTGTTCATCTAGAACAATGGTTCCCAACCTTCCTAATGCCATCGACCTTTATACCGTTCTCATGTTGTGGTGACCCCCAACAATAAAATTCTTGTTCGTTCCTAGACCGTTGGAATATGCATTTCCCTGCTTGTCTTAGGAGACCCTGTGAGAGAGTCGTTCGATCCCCCAAAGGAGTCGCAACCCACCAGGTTCGAACTTGCCTCATCTAGAAAGATGGCTGTGCTCCCAGTGCTGTATTGCGGGGTTTCTCTGACAGGAACCACCCTTCTGCAGTGTAAAACCTAGCACTTCTCCCTTTATGCAAGACACTGTACAGCTTGTGGAAGGAGGACTAGTTTAGCCATTAAACATTTTCCCATGTAAGGAGGGGACATTAAACATTTGCAGATGCCACATGTAAAGACACAGTTCCCACTATTTTGCTTACTGAGTCAGGGGCTTTGTTCTTAGAATCCTGAAATCATACAGTTGGAAGAGACGCAAGGGAATTCAGTCCAACCCCCTGCCAGCAGGAAATCAAAGCATCCCGACAGATGGCCCATCCAGCCTCCTTTGAAGACCTCCAAGGAGGGAGACTCCACTACACTCCGAGGAAGTGTGTTCCACTGTCGAACAGCCCTTACTGTCAAGAAGTTTCCTCCTAATGTTGAGGTTGGATCTCTTTTCCTGCAGCTTGCATCATTGCTCCGGGTCCTAGTCTCTGGAGCAGCAGAAAAACAGCTGCTCCCTCTCGAATATGACATCCCCAAAAATATTTAAACAGGGTTATCATATCACTCTTAACCTTCTTTTTGCCAGGCTAAACATACCAGCTCACTAAGGCGTTCCCTCATAGGGCTTGGTTTCCAGACCCTTCACCATTTTAGTCGCCTCCTTTGGGACACGCTCATGTTTCAAGGCCTTTTGAAATGTGGTCCCCAGAACTGAGACACAGTATTCCAGAGTGGGGCCTGACCAGAGCAGAATAGTGGCACTATTACTTCCCTTGATCTAGAACAAACTTCTGTTGATGCAGCTAAAATACTTTTGGCCTTGTTAGCTGCCGCATCGCATGTTGACTCATGTTCAACTTGTGGTCTACTTGGACTCCTAGCTCCCTTCACTATGTTGTCCTCCCCCCCCTCACCATTCCCTTCTCCTTTTGTTTTCGTTGTCTTTTAGATTGTAAGCCTGTGGAGGGAACTGTCTGTTATCCCCTCTATTGTGTAACCTGCATGGATTCCAGTGATGGGGCGGTATATAAATAAAACCTATGATTATTATTATTATTATTATTATTATATATTCTGTGCATTTCATTTTTTCGCCTCTAGTGCAGTACCTTACATTTCTCCCTGTTGAGTTCATTTTGTAGCTGTGGCCCCGCTTTCTAATTATTAAAGTCAATTTGAATTTTGATTCCTGTCCTTGAGTATTACGATCATTCTCTTAATTTGGTGTCATCTGCAAATTTGATAAGTATTCCCCCATTTTTCTCCCAAGGTATTGATAAAGATGTTGAACAGTAACTGGGCCCAGGACAGACCCTGTGGGACTCCACTGGTCACTTCTCTCCAGGATGAAAAGGTGCCATTGTTGAGCACCCTTTGGGTTCGTCCGGTCAACCGTTACAAATCCACTTAACCGTTGCCTTGTCTTAGCCCCACATTTTGCAGATTGCTTGCAGAATGTCATGGGGAACTTTGTCAAAGGCCTTACTGAAATCAGATATACGATATCCACAGCATTCCCTTCATCTACAAGCTTGTCAGTTTTATAAAAGAAAGAGAGGAGAGATTAGATTTGTCTGCCTGCTTGTTCTCTGAAACCCATGTGACTTTTGTTGTTATTGCATTGCCTTCTAGATGTTCACCGACTCTCTTTTAATGATCTGCTCTAGCATCTTTCCTGGGATTGATGTCAGACTAACTGGACGACAATTGTTTGGATCCTCTTTCTTCCCCTTTTGAGATGGGGACAATGTTTGCCCTCCTCGTCTGCTGGAGGGGTTCTCCTGTTCTCCAGGAGTTTTCAAAGATTATTGCCAATGGCTCCGATATTACATTGCCAGTTCTTTTAATACCCTGGATGTTAGTTCATCTGGTCCTGATGACTTAAATTCATTTAGGTTAACAGGTATTCCTGTGCTATCCTTTACTTATTTTGTGCTGAAATTCCCCTATCTGTCCTCTGCTCCATTATCCTCAGGTTGAGCACCCTTTTCCTCCATCTCAAATCTGCAAGAAGAGAGTTGAAGTTCCTGATGCGACTTTCTATGTCTGGAATTTTGAGCTGGGCATCTGTCAAGCATTCTGAGTAGTCTTCGGTAATCTGACCTTTCTATAGTGTAGTTGGTCCTGGCTGTTCCACCCATTTTAAAACTGAATTTGAGGATAGAAAGTGGGAAGAGGCAACTCATCAATCTCTTCAATCTAACCATATTTACACTGCAATTGTTTTGAATACTCACTGAATAGCTCTTATGTATATGCTGAGCCTGTGCTTTCCTAGCCTGGGTACTAAACAGGATTGCTTGCGGTTCTGACACAGGGATATAAAACCTGCCCATCCCTGTGCCATGCCCTTCTAATGTATGCACTCCTTACCTTATTCTCCTTGCAGCTAGTGACGAAACACTCCTTCCATCACTGCCTATGACATTGAAACAGGGCCGCTGGCAATGTTGGTGCAGGCAGATGCCCCATTTTTATATCAGAAGTGGCAATTTTAGAGCCCACACGGAAGTGTAAGGTAAAGGGTTTGTGGGGCAATCTGGTCTGCACATGATTTGGCAGTCATTCTGGACAGGAGTTTCTTTTTTTTTTATAAAAATATTTATTTAACATAAAAGACATACAGAAACACAATACATCAATATCAATATACACTCATATATAATTAGAACATACATAATATATGAAAAAAAGAAAGTAAATTATAAAATCTTTAGCTAAGATATATCTATACATGTATTTGCTATACTAATATTTACTATGTTACTATCTCAGTATTGACTAATTACCCTTCAAGGATTGGTACTTACATGTCTTTTCTCCCATTAAGATAACTCTAATCTGTTCCTTCTGTCCCAAGATCCCTTTACCTTACCCTCTTGTTTCCTCTAGTTTCTCTCCTCATTACTCTCTTCTCCTTCTTCTTCCTTCTTCTTGTATCTCTACTCCTCTCTTTCTATCTATCTATCTATCTATCCTCTTTATCTATCTATCTATCTATCTATCTATCTTTCTCTCTATCTCTATATAGATATAGAAAGAGCAAGGCATATTTTTAAGAGGTCATGTTATCCTTTGAAACACAGAAAAATTTCACATGGGAAAGAAGTGTAAACCCAAGACCTGTGAATGACCCAGGTATAATACACAAGATAAAGCTGAATGAGTTTGTTGATCGTGCCCTCCCCCCCATCCCAGGCTTTCTGCATATCCTCTTGTACTGAAGACAAAGGGTGAAAGCCAAACACTTCCTACCCCCCCCCCTTCGTAGGTGCCATGTGCCCAGCACACATTTCTCATTATCTGCCTTGAGGTTGTTAAAATCCAGTTGCTCCTTTTTGCGCCCTGGAAAGGCCAATCAGGCCAACAGTGTGAGTTGCCAGATCTGGCGAATATAGGGCAGTCTGCACCCCCCCCCCTTGATGACCTTGAGTAAGTCCTCTTCTCAATTCAGACAAAGGCAAAGACAATGTTCCTGATAAAATCTTGCCAGGAGAGCCTGTGTAGGTTTGTCTTAGGGATGCCCATAAGTCAGAAATTACTTGAAAGTCACCGAACAAAAATTCTTCATGTATGAACTCAGCCTCAATCTACTTATAAAGCAACTGGAAAATCTGCCTGCAAGGAGTTCCAATATTTTTTCCCCCAATCTTGCATATGCAAACTATTGTTTTTCAGTTTTTATACTTTTACAGATTTTTCTACAACGGTTGAGTCTCTGAAGCTTGAGACCACAAGTGTTTGGGTTTTGGATTTTTTTGGATTTTGGAACACTTGCATTACATAATGAGATTCTTGGAGTGGAACCCACGTCTAACTATTCAATTAATTTATGTTTCCCCTACACCTTAACACATAGCCTGAAGGCAACTTTTAGACATATTTTATATTTTTCAGGCATGACACAAAAATTGTGTACATTGAACCATCAAAAAGCAAAAGTTTCAACTATCTCCGCCACCCATGTAACAGTTTTAGTTTTAGAATATTTGGATTCAGATAAGGGAGACTCAACCTGTATCACCAAGGCTATCTTAATCTTAGCAATTTAGCAGTACAGGAAAAAGCTTGAGGAAGTGTGTGGAAATCTGAACTGAAAGCAGAGAATAAGATCCCAATTTCATTAAGGCTCTGAAACAAAATGGAACTTTATAATTTAATCAGTTCACGTTTTGTGTTAATGTCTTGTATCCCCCCCTTTTTAAGAACCATCAAGGGACCCATACAAACATTTCTTGACAGATGATTTTGCTCTTTCTTCTTCCTTCTCCCCATCCCACAACATGGACAACCACCCTTTTTCATACATTTAAACCCTGCCCTGCTCCCCATCATGTTTGCTGACAGGATGCCAGGTGATACTGCTCCATCCTGCAGTCACATAGCAGAAATGTGTATTCCTAATCCGGGGTATATGGACTGCTACTGTGAACCACTGATTAGCAGCATAGGTAATTGGGTCACTTGCTGGATGACCAACTTACACATAACAAAAAAACACCTGCTTCCTCATGCCCATGGAGAGACTAATATTTTCCAAGGATCTTTCCAAACCAATTTAGCTGTGATGCTTTTCTCAGGCAAAACTCAGCATAATGTGAAATACCATTTCAAAATTCAAAATTTTGGTTTTGAAATAGGAAAACGGATGCTGTGAATAACAGGTGTACTTTTGTGCCTCAGGTAAAGTCGTAATTCAGGATGCATGACTGTGGCACCCCCAGGAGCAGACAAAGGAGTGGGGGTGGAAGCCCGGAGCTATTACAAAAGCCAGTTTATACAGCCATAGTAAATAATTTAAATTAATCTAAGTTCCTTGTTTACAGAAGGTGAGAGTAGTTATTCAATTTACATTTTTCACCCTTCTACCACTGTGATTGTTTACCAAGGTCCATTTTCGACATTCTTCAAGCCCTGTATTCATATGACACATAGTAGCAACTCCAAATGATTCTCTTTTTATAAGTATAAGCTTCAGTAGGCCACCGCTGTATCCGCAGACTAGTTTTCCTTTACTGGCCAGGGGCTGTAAAATGCTAGTCTCTGTAAAATGAAATTTATCCCGGCTTGACCAACAGATATGCCGATCAAATCTCAAAATATAAAATAATTTCTGAAAGCCATTCAGATAAAACATTGCCCCAAAGAAGACTTTCAAGTGAGTACATATAGTGATAATGCTTTTATGACCTTAGAAAACCAAAACACAGATCCAGCCCTTGAACCAACCTGAAAAAAGTTACCCTTGGCATTAGATGGCATTGTAGTTCTACAGTAGCTCTCTCTCTCTGGTTTTCTTCGCGACAAAGATTCAGGAAGGACTCATCCGTTCTTTCTACAAGCGTGTTGATGACTAACAAGGGTCCATCGAGAGAAAAAGTCCCGTTGTTGTAGAAAAGCACGCAGAAAGTCTTCCTTGGGTGATGTTTTCGGTTGTGCTGCGTTGTCGTTTCTCTTCTAGACTTGTTCGGCTGCAGCATTGTGGATAGTGCGTCTCCATGCCTCCCAATGTGAGGCCAGGGCGGACCATTGTTGGTGATCAATTTGGCCGAGCCTGAGATGTTGTTTCAGGGACTCCTTGTATCTCTTCTTTGGAGTGTCCCTCTTACGCTGACCCATGGAGAGTTAACCATAGAATACTATTTTTGGGAGACGGTGGTCCTTCATCCTAGAAACGTGTCCTACCCAGTGCAGCTGCATCCTCAATAGCATGGCCTCAATGCTAGTGATCCCTGCTTGCTCAAGGACAGCAACATTTGTCACATAGTCAGTATACAGTAGTAAGATGGCATTAAAAGACATTGACACAGTAGACCCAAGTTTGGCGTTTACAGGATGATGTTGCTATTTCCAATCCTTTGGCACATACCCAGAGAGAGCCAGGTATATACCTGGTGCATCGCTCACCATCACACTCTATGTGGAGGGATTATGCAGATTCCAGCCTCAATGGACCTATCTTGCCTACATGCACCAGTGCTTCCAAACTGAGCTCACCAGATCTCCTTATTTAGGTAGGCTATTTCCTTGCACTGAGCACTGTCAGTGCCTATGTGACACAAACATCTCTTTAATATTAAGTTAAAATCAGAGGTTGACTATTTATTTAAAAACGGCAAACACAGAGTCAGCCCTCGTATCCACATATTTTCTATCCATGGATACAAGCATCCAAGGCTAGAAAATATTCCCCCCTTCAAAAAAGAAAACGTTGATTGTGTCATTTTATTTAAGGAACACCATTTTACTGTGTCATTCTATTTAATGGGACTTGAGCATCCATGCATTTTGGTATCCCTGAGAGGTTCTGGAACCAAAGCCCAGTGGATATGAAAGGCCCATCGTATTTTAGGTCAGGTTGGACAAAGTGTAGCTCATGGGCATCATGTGGCCCCCATGGATAATATATGGATAATTGTGGGGCAGCACAGAGGAGAGGTGAGGCACTCTGAAGTTTCAGGAGAATGAATGCAACCCCAGACCCTCAACTTGGATTATTTGCAAAGGAAGTGCTAAAATATGCTATTTTCACCATGCCTTTACAAATCCCATATTAAGTGTTCACTGAGTTCCTGTTTTATTTATAGTAGTTGTGTTTGTCACTTACAGCACAAAAAGTAAGGAAGAGAGGGAGAAAAAGAAACTTTTAAAACTGTTTTTTTTAATGTGAGCTTTCCTGGATATAAACCCATTTCTTCAGATGAAGTACCAAGTAGTATTAAAGCCTCAGGTAGAAAGCATATCTATACAGCTGTGGGAGTGGGGTTCAGAAAGATGCAAATCATGGCCCTTGCCCTAATTTTTCAAAGGGCTGGGCAAGGTGATACAGGTCTTTTAGATCTTTACAATGCTCAGTTATGGTTGATATGTGAAAGCAATAAATCTGAATACCAAAAGTCAGTTTCTCTGTGTTCAAAATGCTCTCTGAGAAGACTCCTTTTATTATATGTGCAACAAGACGTGTATTAATATATGTAGTATGCCATGAATCCGTTGTCTTTGTTCATACTTCTGCTAATGGGTTGGAATTTGTGAATATAATTCAGTTCAGCAGTTTCTCTTTCTAGTCTTCTTTTGTAGTTTCCTTGTTCAAGGGCAGAGTTTCAGTTTTAGTAGCTTCAGAGCAAAGTTTCCTTCATCTCAAGACGCATTGGAACAATGTGTAATTATAGCACATGTCAGGAGTTGCAAATGCAACTTTCCTGCCATAAAATATTGGGAGTTGGTGCTCTCCCACTTCCAAGAGTACGGGAAGCAAGAACTCCCTGAAAAGCTGGAAGGGGTGCAGGAAAAGGTGGACCCAAATATCCCTGCTGTATAATAAGACTTAAGAAAGGTGTTCTCTGATTAGAGTGACCTCCAACCCCTCCCCCCATCACAACTTGGATTGTGCCATTGAAATTGACCCTGAAGCCAAACTTCCTAAGTTTGTGGACAAGCCTTGGCTAGGGGGTTCATTCACCTGATAACTTCAATGATGCCCCCCACCATGTCCTTCCACTAAAAGAAGGATGGGGATTTGAAGCTGCTCACAGATTTTAGGAGACTGTACACTAACTGTACAGTACATCAAACCAATACTGTACCTGATTCCCCAATGAAATACCATTTGGCTCAATTAGCTACCGGGTGGATCTTTAGAAAACTGGACTTAAAAGACACTTATCTCTAAGTAAAAATATGAGAGGGAGATAAATATAAAATGCTATTTAATTGCCCTCTAGGGGCTTCTGAATATTTGTTGATTCCTTTTGGACTGGCTGGGACCCTGGGATCTTTATGCATGTGATAAATGAAGTACTTTGTGAAATCTTGTACAAGAGGGTGTTGGTTTATTTGGATGATGTGTTAATTTACTCCCAGGACATGCATACCCATGTCACACTATTGAGAAAGATACTCAAAAAGCTATTAAACAATCAACTTTCTATCAAGGTTCAAAGTGTGGATTGTTTTCCACTTAATTTGTTATCCTCGAGTTCTGTTCCCCTTTTTGACATTAGCTTGTGATTTTCTAGTTACTTTTTAATTTTTTTCCCTTCTCCCTCCTCTTTTTTTCCACTTTCCTTCTTCCTTGCTTCCTTCCTTTTTCAATTTTCTCTCTTCCCTTCTTCCCTTTTTCTTCTTTCTTTTTCCAATCTCTTTCTTTTTCCTCTCTTTTTTCTTTCTTTTACCTTCTCTCTTCTCCTTTTCTACCTCCTTCTCTCTTTCCTTTGCTATGGTCTTTTCTATTACTTTCCTTCTACTGTATTATCGTTATTGACCTACCAAACTCAATACCTTCTTCCCCACTTACTCAGACCTTCTTAATGACTTATACATTACACACTTACACAATTACTCTTACTTTCAAATCAACATACTTAAGCCTTCCTTCCTGTCCATTATTCTGCTTTCTTTCTCTACATTCCTTCTTGCAGTCCCTCTTAATTCATTTCCCCTCATCTCTTCCCTTCCTCATACCTTTTCATCTATTGACTCTTTCCTCATATTATATAATCCTATATAAACTATCTCTAAATCTATTGACTCTTTCCTCATATTATATAATCCTATATAAACTATCTCTAAATCTAAAGGGGGGGAGGAGGACATCCTATTTATTACTTTTATTATTAGTAGTAGTATTAGTATTATTTTGTTCTATCTTCTTCCCTTAATCTTTTTCTTCCTCCCTCCTTTTTTTCTTGTGTCTTGTTCTTTCCATTTCTTTTCCTTGTACTGTATCTTAATTTCCTCGTTTTCACATATTCTTTAAAAAAAGAAAGAGCAATATGACTTCCTATCCTTGGGCTTTAAGTAATACTTATCGATGAAATCTAGTTCCCCGCCCGGCAAAGTCTGACCCCAAGTTATTGATGGAGTGGGCTGATATGGTGTGAGGTGTTTGATGTATCATTGAACTGGCTTTAGATGAGGCCAAAGAGACTTACCAAAAAAATGCTAAATAACAAAAGGATTCTAACTGGGAATTTAAAGTGGGCTGGTCTGTGCATCTTTCCAATAAATTCCTTTAAAATATTCAACCTCTGAAGAAGTTAGTGTGTCCTTTTGTGATAAAATGTTTGTTAAGCACTGTGGCTGCAGAACTGGACCTGCCCAAAACATATGTACATTTACATCCTGTTTTTCATTTCAGTCTGTTCAAAACAGCAGGAGATAATGAAGTCATACCTCCACATTTGCAGCTGACTTTTGCGGATTTGATTATTTGCATTTTAATTAATATGTTCTCTCTAGGAATTTCTAGGTCTTCCAGCACAATTCTGCCAACTCTATATTTTTTGGAATATTTTCAATCCGTGGATAAAGAATCTGTGGATAAGGAGGTCTGACTATACTGAAGCCTGAATTTCTGAATTTGATGTCCTGTCAGACTTGTCAACACTGATTTCATTTTAAATGCTGTGGCTACATCCTATTTTATGTACTGGAGTTTAGTTTGGTGGAGGACTGCAGCTCTCTGACTGATACCCTTTCTAAATGGCAATTCTCAGAATTCCACATGATATAACTATGGTAGTTAAAGTAGAATCAAACTACTGTACTACAACTGCATAGCATTAGAGGGTCCTAAGGGTCCTTATTAAGCCCAGGATACGGGCTTTGTCTGAATATTTGCACATGCTTCCAGATTCTATGTTTGTTTAAAAATATGTGCCCATATATGATTTAAATGCCACAGCATTTAACATTATTATATTAATGCAGCATTCAAAAAGACCTCGGTAAAAGTTTGTGACTCAAGTGTCTCAAATTAAATGTTTTTAAAAGGTAAATAAACTCTTTAATCATTACTGAGGCAATTGGAATCTAACTGAAAAAGAAACTAATTAGTGCTGGAACTTTCAAAGGTAAAGTACATCTTTCTCAGTTCTTGAGTTTTCTTGTAGCTTTACAGGCCTTGGTGACTGAGTGTACACAATAAGCAAAACTTGAATGGTCAATCTGTTTTAAATGTTTCAGAAAACATTCATTATGGCACAGCTCAAAGCCCAAGGCAAAAACAAACACCAGCTAAGCAACATAATTTAGCAGCACAGAGATGTTCAGTAACATCTCCAAGTACTTGCTTTCAGAAAAACAGAACTGGTGGTCCAAACATTAATTAGGCTTGGTGTTCCATGTAAAAACTGCAGTGAACATTAGGCTTACAGGATTTCTTCTCCCTTTCCTTCTTCCTTTAATATAAAGGATGATTTGGTAGCTAAATCCTTGTATTACTTGTCAAAGGGTATTTTGAAACAATTCCATCTTTAAAGTTTAGTGTTATCTTTCTTTTTTGTAGTAAGAAAAAAGTGGCAGAAGAACAGGAGAGGATTACAAGAGGAAGATGACATCTGCTCCCACCTCGAAACAAAACATTCTGTGAAAGAGACTGTGCCATTTCACAATGAGAGTTTCATCTGAAAGCAAACAGGAGTCATACATTATGTCTAATTCCACAAAATTAATAACACAATGTTTCCAATGCAGCACGACATTATCCCCCCACCCCCGGGAAAAAAAAAAGATGTACTGATAATTATATCAAGAGATGCTGGAGGAGAAACTTCCACACTGTGACTTGTGAACTACCCAATGTGTAGCTTTCTCTGATGTTCCAAGGTAGTCTCGTCCACACAGAATACCTGACATCTATTTCTTGATAAAAGCATCTGCATAGGTGCAAGTGATAAGATCATTGTACCAGCCTCATATTTTACAGTGTGCTTGATAATTATAAGTGACAATGAACTGCATACAGGCAAGTAAGGAGGCAGGCTGCTATAAAGCTACTTTTTACTAAGTAAGACCTTCTTGCGCAATACTGTCAGCTCTTCACTCTTCAGGGCTTCAGACAGAATTTTTTCCTAGTCCTGTCTAGAAATCCTTGATTTTCCTTGCTGTTTTTCATCCAAGTACTAAACAAGCCTAGATCTGTTTAGCTTTCAAAATCAGACGAGAAAGTCTATGTTCATGCCTTAGTGCAGAGTTCTCTTGAAACATGTCTGCCTTTGCAAGCCACGGGCTGAGCAGATAATACCTGACGGCCCACTTAACAATGGGTCACTGATGGACAGATGCTAAGCAACTACCAGAGTCAACCAGTGTAAAACATCGGAAACAACTTCCCATTATATTTCATCTCATATAAACATCAGCGTTATATAATTATTTTACTTGTAAAAACTCTATAAGATGTGACAAAATACAAGAAGCAAAAATTCAAAACTATTAAGCACCACCAATAAAAATAAATTTCAATGCAAGTTTATGCAAGTATAACTAAAATGTATGCATTCCCATGAAAATACAGTGGGCTGTTAGTATCTGCTGGGGTTTGGTTCCAGGATCCCCCTGTGGATACCAACATCTATGGGTGCTCAAGACACATTAAATACAGTGGCACAATAAAATGGTGTCCCTTATATAAAATGACAAAATCAGTGTTTGCTATTTGACATGAATGGCATTTATATATTTTAAAAATATTTTCAAGCCATGGATGGTTGAATCAGTGGATAAAGAATTCATGGATACAGAGGGCCGATTGTACATTTCTTATAGAAATATACCAACCAGAGCAGGCTGAAGCACAGATTTGCAGCAACGAAAACTCTGTTTCTGCTTCCTAGCTGGGCCTTTTTATAAGACTTGGTTCCATTCAAATATTTGGGTGACCCTCATTTTTTTTTTTAACAGTTCTTAGAAATATCTACTCACTTTGGTTTTAGGCAACACCATTGTTAGTACTGAACTTATCAGTCCCATCACCCACTCATTTTGCATTTCTATTGCTAATCAAATAGTTCAGTGGTTCTCAACTTTTAACCCTTGTAATCCCATTTACATGCGGACATTGTGCGCCCCCTCAACACAGTATACTATTGTAGGGTTTTCTTGACAAGTTTCTTCAAAGGGGGTTTGCCATTGGCATCCTCTGAGGCTAGTCCTAGCAAACCCAATGAATTTTGCTTCTGAGTAGACCTATTCAGAATTGTGATATATTTATTCACTTGCTAATTCTGGGAGGAGGTAGACAGTGTGAAAAACCAGGCAACAGACCAGATCCTGAAGCATTCCCATCTCCATTCTTGTCTCTACCCCTATTTCAGGATCCTGCTCCCCCCCCTCATCCCTGGCTGCTATGCTTCATTTAAAAATCCAAACCACCATCCCATAAATTAAGCCATCTGACCTGCAGGTAACACTAGGGTCCCAAACACACTGAAGAAATAATCACTTTAGAGACCACTTTAATTGCCCTGGCTCAGTGCTAGGGAATTCTGGGAATTGTAGTTTATTGTGGCACCAGAGCTCTCTGACTGAGAAGGCTAAATGTCTCACAGAACTATAGTTCCCAGAATTTCCTAACTGCCAGGGCAGTTAAAACAGTCTCAAACTGGATTATTTCTGCAGTGTGTTTTGGACCAATATATTTACTTATACTGTGCAGAGAAGTGGATATTTCATACTTACACCTCTTTTTTCTTCTCCTCTTACTTTTCTTCCTTTTTATCCTTCCTCCCCCATACAGCCCTCCTGTCTCAGTCAAGCTCCACTAAACCAAACCTGCCTTTATTTATTTTTTAACTCCTTCTCTCTCTCTCCCTCAGAGGCAGAAAAAGAATGCAACAGGAAAGGGGGAGAGAAGACAACCTCACCCCCCATTAAAGCAGAGATTTGGAATTACATTCTAATTATCCCTGCTAAGAGTAGTTAAGTGTCAATAGACCTGTTATCACCTTGTTTTTATTTTCATTGTTGCTCTGTGTCCTTACAGAGGAAATTAAAAGGAAGGGAAGGGAATTTCAGTGTAAAGACTAGAGACTGACAAAATGTGGCCTGGGACAAGACAGGAATGCGGGATTTGTGGCTTAAAACATGCCCAGCCAGCCAGGACATTTTTAGACCCTCCAGTCTGTGAAACGCCTAGTTTTTCGGGATGCATGAAGTCCCCTGTATGGGCACTGGACTAATTTAGCCTATTACATAAAGGAAATTACTGTATATACTTGACTATAAGTCGACCTCATATATACATCGAGGTCAGATTTTGGGGCCAAAATTATAGCTTTTGATATGACCCATGGATAAGTCGAGGGTAAAACTTAAGGGAATGTAAAAAAGGAAGTAGAGAATGAAGCAAAGGGAAACAATACCAAACGACTTACAAAATTCAAGCAGATACGCCGCACACGCCCCCCACATCACCGGGGAAGGCAGCGAGGGACTGTTGCTGCTGCTGCTGCCCTGTTACCGCTGCTGGGCGGCGTTCTCTGAGGGAGGGAGGCCGGTGGGAGCGGCCTCCATAAAGCCGGCTCACCGGCTCCCAGAGAGACGCCGCACACGCCCCCCACACCACCGGGGAAGGCGGCGAGGGACTGTTGCTGCTGGGTGTGTGTTTGTGTAGTGTCAGGTGGAGATTGAATGGACACGGGATGTACTTGGGTTGATGAGAAGGCGGGAGGTGTGACTGTGGTAAGCGGAGCCCCTATTGGAGTAGTGTGGGGCAAGGGGAGATATAGCGGTAGGAGAGTGGAGGCATTTTGTAAGGGAAGGCGGGATCGATGCGTAATATCTCTCCTTCCATCCACTATCTTAGCCAAAGAGGTCTGAGGGTCAGTCCAACCGTACCACAAACCCTGTCTCTGCTCCTGTGCAATGCCAGGTCTGTTAATCCTGCTGCCGATTGCCGCCAGGGCCTTTGGGAGGCGATGGTCTATAGAAGCCTCAGAAACATGCATTTATCTTTGAGGGAAGGGCAATTTCCATCAGAATTAAAATTGGCCATCGTAAAACCTATATTAAAAAAGCCCTCCCTCGACCCCCTGGTACACAATAATTATCGGCCAGTTTTGCTGCTGCCATTCTTGGGTAAGGTGATCGAGAGGGCGGTTGCGATCCAGCTTCAGACGGTCTTGGATGAAACTGATTATCTGGACCCATTTCAAACTGGCTTCCGGGCAGGTCACGGGGTTGAGCGGCCATGTCGCCTTGGTCGTGATCCGTCTGGGCTCGACGGGGAAGCGTGTCCCTGTTGGTGCTCTTGGAATCTCAGCGGCTTCGATACCATGACCATGGTATCCTCTGGGCGCCTGGCAGAGGTGGGAAGGGGGCACGCTCCAGTGGTTCCGGTCCCTACCTCTCTGGGAGGGTCCCAGAGGGTGCAGCTGGGAGACGTGTGCGCCGACAGAAGGCCCCCTTAAAACTGGGGTCCCTCAAGGGCCATTCTGTCTCCATGCTCTTTAACATTTACATGAAAACCCGCTGGGAGAGATCAATCCGGGAGGACACCCACGGGGCGCTGTTATCAACGCTGATGACACCAAAGCATTTTCTC
>NC_056522.1:345100169-345100853 GCF_019175285.1 Sceloporus undulatus | reverse complement strand
GAGGGAGGGAGGCCGGTGGGAGTGGCCTCCATAAAGCCGGCTCACCGGCTCCGAGAGACGCCGCACACGCCCCCCACACCACCGGGGAAGGCGGCAAGGGACTGTTGCTACTGCTGCTGCCCTGCTACCGCTGCTGGGCGGCGTTCTCCGAGGGAGGGAGGCCGGTGGGAGTGGCCTCCATAAAGCCGGCTCACCGGCTCCCAGAGAGACCCCGCACATGCCCCCCACACCACCGGGGAAGGCGGCGAGGGACTGTTGCTGCTGGGTGTGTGTTTGTGTAGTGTCAGGCGGAGATTGAATGGACAGGGGATGTACTTGGGTTGATGAGAAGGCGGGAGGTGTGACTGTGGTAAGTGGAGCCCCTATTGGAGTAGTGTGGGGCAAGGGGAGATATAGCGGTAGGAGAGTGGAGGCATTTTGTAAGGGAAGGCGGGATCAATGCGTAATATCTCTCCTTCCATCCACTATCCTAGCCAAAGAGGTCTGAGGGTCAGTCCAACCGTACCACAAACCCTGTCTCTGCTCCTGTGCAATGCCAGGTCTGTTAAGAATAAGATCCACATAGTGTATGATCTTTTGGAACAGGGGTAGGCAACCTACAGCCCGTGGGCCGGATGCGGCCCAGCAAGGCCTTGGGACCGGCCCCAACCCGGTCCTGCCGCCGATTGCCGCCAGGGCCTTTGG
>NC_056522.1:345037168-345097169 GCF_019175285.1 Sceloporus undulatus | reverse complement strand
TTACAGCTCTTCCCACAACATTTGAATACCTTCCTCTCTGTATCAGAGTAGCTCTGAACTATGAGCCTATTGCACGAGCCTATTCTCCTGTTAAAACAGCACTATTTTCAAAAATGCTATTCAGCTGAGACTGCTTTCCAGCACTGAAGCCTTCATTCCCACAAAAATCTTATCAAATAGGGCATTTGGCAGCATTTCTTACTGCCCACCCAGTCCCACTCAGTACTGCCCCTTTTCCTACATTGTTGCACAATTGTGCACATGCACTCACACACGTACAGATTCCCCTCTAAAATATAAACTAAAGTAAAAGCGATCTTAAGTGAGAGAATGAAAATGGTATAACACCATGGTGTTATAGCAATAGTCAGAGGTTGTCGCTTATGGCAGATGGGTTTTAAATATTAACAAGCATTAAGGGGGGAGATGGGTTTCATGGCCAGGCAGGTAAGCCTTGAGGGATGATCTGCAGATTGTGGCAGTGATAGCTGGGCAGAGATCATGGAGATGAAGGTGCCCCTCCTTCACGCCCCTTCAGGAGGATATCTTACCTCTTCCATGCTCTCATACCCACAGGCCAGATTCTGCACATCCCCCTTCCTCCCTCCTGCTCCTACTAGAGTGGCCCCCTACCACCAGCCTGAGCCTCCATCTTAATACAGTAGTCCCACACACACACCAGGCACTGATTGTTTCCTTCCTCCCAACCCCATGACTTACCAGTTTCATTGGCGCTCAGCTTCCTGGGATTCACCCACCTCTTTTTTCTCTCTCTCCTGATGAAGTGGACTGACATCTTCCCACCGAAAGCATGTCACCAGCCACCCAAAGTCAGCATAAAAGTGCAAATGCACAATATGTACAGGAAATCATGGCATAACAGAAATAGGAAAAGGGGGTCATCACTCATGAGAGA
Source organism: Sceloporus undulatus (assembly GCF_019175285.1). Taxonomy (NCBI): domain Eukaryota; kingdom Metazoa; phylum Chordata; class Lepidosauria; order Squamata; family Phrynosomatidae; genus Sceloporus; species Sceloporus undulatus. The sequence continues at coordinate 345,096,253 of NC_056522.1, read as the reverse complement.
AAACTGCTCACATTTTGGGGGACTGAATTTGATGCTATAATGCCATAGTGTTATAATGTTCTTATTTTTTCACTTAAGACTGCTTTTAATTTAATTTATATTTCAAGGGGGGAATCTGTAAGTATGTGATTTTTTTGTGTTCATAAAAAATAAGTGTGTTTTGATCAGTCTCCCACAGGAGGACAAGAGAAGAGGAAAAGCATCATGCAGTAAGCTCCACACAGAGGTACAATTATTCTGATATAATTATGATTTACCTGCCTCATATGATCAAGCTCTACATCTCTGTCTCTTCTAGCTATTTTCCAAGTCAGCATCATACATCCTAGTATCATGAAATACATGTTATAAATAAAGAACATGAGGAGGCATCTGGCTTTGTAACTTGTAGCAAGACAGGCATGCTAGCTCACTGAACAGTGGATCTTGCTTCAACTGCTGTGCATCAGGCAAGCTAAGTTTTCTGATTTGTTAATTAAAAAGCCACATGTTGACAATATGTTCTTCATTCACCTTACTGGAAAAACTAATATTTTAAAATCCTGCAGAATAGCTTGAGGTATATTAACATTGCAAGAAAAGGCACACATTAATAAACGCACTCAACAGCCAATCTTCCCTCATGCAGCAGCTATTCAGAAATAGTTGTTCCAGGAGAGGAAAATGTGTACTTTGCGGAGCTTACTTCAGGGAAATATTTACTTGTAGATCTCTGGCAACATAAACAAATTACTTGTATTAGTCCCTTCCTATGCTATCCTATGCAAGTTTACTCACTCCTGATTTGCTTAGTGGGGTTTACCCCATAGTAAGAATCCAACTAGACAGTTTAAGTACTTTGTCTTATTATACACTTGTCACAGGCCTCACAATTTCAATGGTGCTTGTGGGACAATAAAAAGCAAGGCCATGGAATGGAAAACCATATTTTTTTCCCCCCATTTTATTGAGCTGTGATTTTTTTCCCCCCTGACTCAGTTCCTTGAACTGTTATTTGCACGTTTGGGGAAAAGGAATCAGGAAAATAGAATGGGTAAGCCAGGGTCAGTGTTCACCATATTCCCTCAGATTCTGTATGAGTTACTTTTTTGTACTACAAGTCACAGTATCCCTCAGCAGGTGACTATGCCATTGGAGGATTCTTGGAGTTGCAGTAAAAACAGTAATAGTTCCAAGTTTCGTTCCCCCAAAACGTGTGGTTCTGAGCTGAGTTAAGGAATCCTCTGTAGCAGTTTTTAGTAAATGAAAAAATATGGACAGTTGGAAACATGATTTTAACAAATGTTTTAAGTTCTGCTTAATTAGTTACAACATTAATTTAGGATTTCAGCAGTCTTAAAGCATGATGTCTGTCTCCAAGTACGGTATGACCCCCATATTCCATATTCCCCATATTCCCATGGTTACCATGGATGTGAAACTATGGTTAACAGTGAACTCTATATTTCCATCAGAAGTTGACCACGGAGCTGTGCTAGAAGACCTCAAAATGACAAGAGAGATGGTTTCTATAAACATCTGGAGGTTCTCCAACTTCTACCCAAAGTTGACTATATAGTCATACTAGAGGACCTCCAGATGCCTAGAGAGATCTTTTCCTTCCAGATGTGGGTAAGTCAAACCAGTTACCAGTCCTGAAGATATAGGGGTCATACTGTATTCTCAGTTCAAATGAACGCTGTCCAGCTGCCTCCCACCTACAAATTCAACTCAACAAATCCCATATACTCACAAAATCTGGGTGTCTTGGGGGAGGCTGGGGATGAAATGCATTTCCCTGCAGGTAATTTTGTAGTGATCCCACTCGGAGCAGTCACATGAAGAAGGGCACATCTCTGTGCTTTGACCTCTCTGTCCCATTTCCAGCAGAATCAGCAGCTGAAGGAATTCAGTGAGGGATCTCATCTTCCTGGACTTACTGCTGCAGTGACTTCATTGCCCTATACAATCTTTCTTCACACGCAGATGAGAAGAGGTTAATCAAATTTGTTTACCTGAAAAAAGAACAGAGAAAAAGTCATGTCTCTTCAGAAAAAACAAAAAACAAAAGCGCAACCTGCTTCTCCCTATAAGAAAACAGAATGCTATAAGCAAGACAAACCCCAAAATCTCTTTCAATTTTCCCCATATTATTTCTCACATGTACTATCAGTGATGTAATGTATCCTCTCCTATTCTAGGGACACTGGTCTAAAATACACTGCAGAAATAATCCAGTTTGGGACTGCTTTAACTGCCCTGCCTCAGTGCTGGGTAATTCTGGGCATTGATGTTCATCATGGCACCAGAGCTCTCTGACAGTGAGGGCTAGATGTCTCACAAACCTACGGTTCCCAGAATTCTCTAGCATTGAGCCAGGGCAGTTAAAGTGATCTCAAACTGGATTATTTCTAAAGTGTGTTTTGGGCTTTTGTTCCACAAAGCTAAAGTCAAAAAGAGGCCAGTACACACTGGAAGTGTTCACAATGTACTTCCAAGAGAAGTTTATCAAGGGAAAAGTTTGACTGTAAAATCAAATCAAAATGTTCCCCCCCTCCCCAAATCAATACAGAATAAACAAAATGCTCAGACATAATTTATTCCCCCTGCATAGTGTTCCACTGGACAAGCATTCTTCCCTTACTTTTCCAGTCCACTTGTGAGCCACATCCCCTTGAATTGTATTGTATGATCCTCCCAGGATTGTCCCAAGTACCAATCTTCCTAAATCTTACACTATTCTCACAGCCAACATTTCACAGATTGATTTTCATTAATATATTAAAATTGGGATTTTTTTTTTTTAAAAAAAAGGCAAGTATAACCCTACAATTAAGGTATAACTGTGTTGTCTGAGGAAAGGAAAGAAAAGGGAAGGGAGGTGAGGGATAGGTTTGGTTGTGTGGGATTTGAGATTATATTATGATGCCAACAATATAAAACGTATCTTACTGAATAAATATATATATACATGACTTGTGAATTAAGGTCCAAAGCACACTGCAGAAATAATCCAGTCTGAGACCACTTTAACTGCCCTGGCTCAGTGCTAAGGAATTCTAGGAATTGTAGTTTATTGTGGCACCAAAGCTCTCTAGCAAAGGCTAAATGTCTCGCAAAACCACAGTTCCCAGGATTCCCTAGCATTGAAGCAGGGCAGTTAAAGTGTTCTCAAACTGGATTATTTCTGCAGTGTGCTTTGGACCTTAATCCTTTTCTTTAGAAAAAGAAAGCATGTTGACCAAATCAAGAAAGTAATTTCTTCTCAAATATTTGATAATTATATAAATGTATCATAAGTGTATGTGTAAACTTAACTCTATTGTAATCTTAACTCAATTGAATAAAAACATTATCTGTTAGAGATTCTCAATATTTGTTGAAATATTTAATAGCTAATTTATCAAATATTGAGAATCTCTAACAAACACAATTTAAAGTCCATCAAAGTCACCAATAGCTCCAAGCACTTGACGATTGGTTTAGTTTATGGGGGAAAATTTAGTCTGAGACATTTTTATCATAGGGAAGAAAATCTCTTATACCATTGTTAGGAGACTTATTGAAAATATCGGCTTATCATAATGGAAAAATATGAAAAGAGCTGTCAGTAATCTATGATAGTCTGATAATTAGACACTGGCTTAGCATTGTGGTTAACAAACAATAGATTAAGACCAAGATGTGATTTGGGAGATTAGTTATTTTTAAAAGATGACTTGAAAATTTAACCAACTTTTCAAAACACATCAGCTACCTTTAAAGGTAAAATGTGAACCAGAACAGTTTAAACTATGACTAACTGAATGGCTTGAATATTGATAGCTAAGGATATTTCTTAAAAGAAGATCAAAAATATTATTTTCCATATCCATGGAACAGATTAGTAGTATAAAAATTAATGAGACAATAGTATTTCACATTTGACAAAGCAAGTAAAAACAAAAAGAGTGATGACAGCCCAACTCACTGAAAAGTTACATCTCAAGTCAGTAGTTTTATTCACTTGTGATGGATCTCTTCAAAATGAAACAACACTTCAAAGACATTTTAAAAGAGTGAAGTAATGGCGTTTTATGTTCAGTCTGAGTTTTTTTACTGATTTGATTAATATTAACGTTAACTTTAATAACACAAAGCTTCAAAATAGAGAAACTGGCACTTACAGGATTCCATATACAAAGCATGCAAAGTAAGGAAAGACACTTAAAAGCAATGAACCATTTCCTAAAATTTCACACTATTTGTCAACATCAAAGTCAGCTACATATGTTGATGGCAAGGAAGGGAGACTATTATGTTAAACTGGATATGTTTAACCATCAGAAGGGATAGTTGTTTATTCCATTTAGTAATAGGGAGCTGACTATTCTGTTACTACACAGATTTGACAAACATTTTGTTTTTGTTTTATTGGAGCTGCATCACACTTAACCATGCAATCCTGTTCATGTTTACTCAACATGAACGGAATATTTACTCAACATGAACAGGAGGGCAGTATTCCGATGGATTATTATTTTGTTTAATAAGTAAATAATAAGTAGTAAGAGACACTTAGCGTTTAACTACGACTTTGGAGGCCAGGGCTCCAATCCTGATTTGGCCATGTAACCCACTGGGTGCCCTTGGGCAAGTCACACTTTCTTAGCCTCAGAGGATGACAAGGGCAAAATCCCCTCTGCACAAATCTTGCCAAGAAAACCTCATAAGAGTCGCCATAAGTTGGAAACAAGTTGAAGGCACACAACGACACAGACAGTACAGGCTTGCTTGTATTCAATGTGGTCTGTTGATTTATTCAACAAATTTTAATCATTTATTGATAATTACCCAGAAATGTCAGAGAAGTTCAAAAAACTTTAAGAAACAGAAAAACAAGAAACAACAAGAAGTGTGCACAAGATTTACAGCTGGAGGTTTTATGTGTATTTATGTGTGTTTGTGCATGTGTGTGTGTGCAAATATTGTTTATTTACTAGATAATAACAAATTGTTGCTTCCAGGTAACAAAACAAATCACACAATCATACAAAATGGTTGTATTTGATGTGGTCTATTTATTTATTTAGTAAAATTTAATTACTTATTTGTAACTACCCAGAGAAGTACAAAAAAGTGTGTTTAAGAATCAGAAAAACAAGACGCAACAACAAGTGGGCACAAGATTTACAGCTGGAGGTTTTTTGTGTGTGTCTGTGCCAATATTATTTACTTATTAGATAAGAACAACAATTTGTTGTTTCTAGATAACAACAATAAAGTTACTACATGTACATGCAAAACAGTTGTGCCCTGCTACCAATCCCTTAGACTAGTCTAAGGCTTAGATGGAAAGAAAGACCAGCTCCTGAGCGCTGCCTTTCACCCATTGCTCCCAGTATCACCCAGTTTGAAGTCCCCACCATCCTATTGTGTTCTCTTCATTGTCCAGGGCAACCAGATATCCTGACTGCAAAGGGGGACCAGGCACTGCAAAATGTAGGACATTCAAGTAAACATGTAGGATGTGACACAATAAAAGCTAAAAACACTTAATATAAATTGTAGACCTCTGCTTCTTAACCATGCTGCAAGTGGAGGACATTCTTAAATCCCTCCTGGAAAAGAAAGTTGGCATGTAGGACGTGTCCTGGAAAAGGAGGACGTGCCTAGTCGAAGGGGCAGAAGCTGCCACCCCATAAACTGTTCCAACTTTGTTCAACGAGGGAAAGTTTCTTCCTTTGGACTCCAAATCCCAGAATCCCCAAGAACAAGAATGCCTTGATTTATTAATCTCCTTTTATGCTAAAATAATTTTTATTCGTTCCCAGAACATTAAAAACCTGGCACTAAGACATTCACAATACTGAGGACAAAAAGTCCCAAAACAAAACAAACAAGCCCAACAACAAACAAACAAACAAAACAACAAACACCCCAAAAGACCATAAGAATACCCCTAAAAAACAAATCATGATTATATAAGCGTTTAACCTTAACAATATACAGTATAGCCTAATATCCCCTTTTCTTTTGAGTTTAAAGGGAAGTTTTGGAGGGATGGGATTAAAAGGGAGAAGAAATATCCTTAGCTATCAAAAGTAGCACGGGCTGCATCCGCACTGCAGAAATAACCCAGTTTGAGACCGCTTTAACTGCCCCGGTTCAGTGCCAGGGAATCCTGGGAACTGTAGTTTTCTGAGACATTTACCTTTCTCTGCCAGAGAGAGCTCTGATGCCACAACAAACTACAATTCCCAGAACTGCATAGCAATTGAGAGACAGCGCAGTTAAAGCGGTCTCAGACTGGGTTATTTCTGCAGTGTGGTCTATTATTATTATTATTATTGGCTAAAATAAAAAGAAAATCAAAATCTTCATAACGACTCAAATATTCTAAACCGAATTTAAAAAGGGGGAAGAAGGAGTTCCCCTCAAGCGTCGCTGCTCCTCACCAACTTTATTTATATTCATTCATAAACAAACAATGACAAAAAACACAACTTGCAATATACAATATATAACAACAACAACAACAACAATAATTTGTAGCCCGCCTTTCCTCCAAAGATCGAGGCGGGTAACAATAATAAAATATCACATCTACATTAATTCCTGACACACATATATAGATATGTAGATATACATAACATAAGCTCCTCACCAACTTTCGTCGCCTTCTGGAACCCCCCAAAAATGTGGGTCCAGATGCTCCTCCACAGATCACTCCCGATGGGTTTCCATGGCCGAGAAGGAGCCTCTGGCTAAGCTAGAGACACTGGGGACAACGGCCAAGGCTTCGTCGTCGTCTTTGGCCTTTTCTGAGAGGAATCCGCCAAAAGCATCCCCTCATGAAGGCAGAAAGGCTCCTCTCCCTTTGGCTGGCCTTTGGCCGCCATCTTGTGGCCACAGGCAAAGGCTGCATTCACTTATAGAAGCCCATAACACATGGCAGCAGTAACAGCCCCAGGGCTGCTGTGCCTGTGGTTGGTGTAGAAATGGTCAAGATTCAGAACTTTTCTATGCTCAGAGGTTAAAAAATTATAGTGCTAAAATAGTGTTTGGAATGTAACACAATTTAGAAGATGCCAGCCACAGATGCTGGCGAAACGTCACAAATAGACTCTTCCAGAGCATGGACACATAGCCCCACAACCCCCCCCCAAAAAAAAACAACACCTATGGATGCCGGCCACGATGAAAGCCTTGGACTTCACCGTTTTTATATACCTTGGCTCAATCATTAATCCAAATTGAGACTTATTAAAGAAGTCGGAATAGTAAGCTATGAAGGAACTAGATAAGATCATGAAAGCCTTCGACTTCAAATTTGGGAAATGGCTCCTCTGACTTTAAAATTTTAACCCCAGTAAAAGAAAGTAGTTGGTCCTTCTTATACACGGATTTTTTATACACAGACTAAAGCATCCATGGTTTGAAAATGTTCCAAAAAAGTATAAATTTCAAATATCAAACCTTGATTTTCCATTTTTTATAAGGGACACCATTTTGTTATTATATTTAAGGGGACTTGAGCATGATTTTGTTATCCACGGGGGATCTTCGAACCAAACCCCAGTAGATAACAAGGGTCCACTGTACTGCACAAACAGTTTAAGGGCAGTGAAACAAAACACACATAGATGAAAGATTGATTGAGGTGGAATAGAAACGTATGCTAGGACATCCAATAAATATACAGGGGTGTAAATGTTTGATTTGATGTAACCAATGAAAATGGGATTTGTAGTTCAAAATGCTATTAAAACTTTGTTAGTTTTGAATTTGAGAAGTCCCAGAATTTGGAATATGAAGTTTCTCTGGGAACAATGCTGCAGCTAAATAAATTATAGGCCTGAACAGACAGGCCAAAATAAAGCTGCTTTGGGTCACTAGGTATGATGTTTAAATGACACATGCATCTTAAAAGGCCAGAAGCTGCACCAAAGCTGCGCTCCAGTCCTTAGTCCAGGGCCCACAGTCCAGAGGAAGTAGACTCAAGCCTAGGGTTGCCATAAGTCAGGACTAGGGTTGCCATAAATCAGGATCTCAAAACCGGGGGAAATGTAGGACAAAATTATGAAATGTAGGACACTTTTTTTTTCTTAAATGGAGGCTCCATTTAAAAAAACGTGTCCTACATTTCAAAATTAAATCGCTGGCGGCCCCACACGCTCCTTCCCAGCCTCTGCGGAGGCCTTGGTCTCCTCGGAGGCCGGGAAAGAGGGCAAGGAGCCGCTGGCGATCGCCAGGGCCTTCCCTCCTTCTCGGAGGAGGAGGTGGTGGTGGGTGGTGCGGCCGCGCGGGGAGGCGGGGGAAGGTGGGGAGGTGCCGCGCGGGCCCCGGGCTGGGGGCCAAACCGGACCAGGACTGGGAGGGGCCCTCCAAAAGCGGGTTTCTCCCGGGGGCCGCTGGGTTATGGCATCCCTAGTCAGGACCTCCAAACCGGGACAAATGTAGGACAAATGTAGGACAATATTTTCAAATGTAGGACACGTTTTATACAAAATGGAGGACATGCGAAAAAATTGATGATTTTAAAAAAATGTTAATATAAATGCATGTTTCTTAGGCATGATCAAAATGGAGTACATTTTGGCATTATTCCTAGACAGATGGCAGAAATGTACTTCCCTTTCTGGCCACCCCCCCCATTCCAAAACACACACGAAGCACATTTGGGCATTTGCAAACTGACTCACACAGCTAGCTCTTTGCATACTACTACTACTAATAATAATATTGATAATCATGGAAGGTCCCTTTGCAAACTGACTCACACACAACAACAACAATTATAGGTCCCTTTGCAAACTGACTCCAGGCCCGTAGCTAGGCCTTTAGGGGCCCTGGGGCAGAAAGTACATTTGGGGCCCCTATGTTTTTTAATGTCTCGAGTCCTACTGCGCACCGTGGGCACCATCTTGGCACACCACTGTTTACATGGGGTGTGTGACGATGACGTGACTCGTGCGGCTCCTTTGGAGTAGGGTTGCCATAATTCTCTACCACCAAACTGGGGAAAATGTATGGAAAATCTAATTATAATTATAATTATTATCCCACCTCTCTTATGGATCAAGGCGGGTTCCATAAAATAATCCATAACAGTTACATCAAACGAAAATCATAAAATCACAATGCCCAACCCAAAATTTGTAGGACAATATTTAGACCAAAGTGTAGGTCAAATGCTGGACAAAATTTACCCAAAAAGTGGGGCATTCAATAAAAATGGAGGCCATAACCAACTGAAAGCTAAAAATATTAACATTTTAAAAGAAATTAATATTAATCCTTATGTTATAGAGATCTTGTTGCACCTGTGAGACTAAATGCGTCTGAGGAAATAGGCTTCAGGAAAGCTCATGCTGTCAACTTCTTTCTTTCAGATAATAATAATAATAATAATACAATTCAAAGACAGAGATTTTGGATCACCTGTGAGACTAAATGCATCTGAGGAAGTAGGCTTTAGGAAAGCTCATGCTGCCAACTTCTTTTAGATAATAATAATAATAATAATAATAATACAATTCAAAGACAGAGATTTTGGATCACCTCTGAGGTTAAACGCATCTCAGGAAGTGCAGCAGGAGGCATTGATGGAGGAGGCCCAGGGTGCAATCCCTTGCTTGGGCATTAAAAAACCCCACTGGGCTAGTCACACTCTCTCAGTCTTAAGGGAAGGTGAAGGCAAACCCCCTCTGAAAACCTTTGAGATAGTCACACACTCTCAGCCTCAGAAGAAGGCAAAGGTAAACCCTCTCTGAACAACCTCCCAAGAAAACCCCTTGAAGGCGCATGCACACACACACACACACACGCACACTCTCGTACATACCCAAGTCACACTGTCTCGGCATCAGAGGAAGGCAATGGCAAAGCTTGCCACTAAAGCCACCTGATGATGAAATGACAACACAGGAAGTGCCTGACACTTGGGAAGAGCCTCCCCAGGGGTCTTGTTGGAGGGAGCCATCTTGGGGCAAAGTGGGGGGGAGAAGAGCAGGGCCCCAACAGACGGAAGGGCTCTGGGCCTCCTCTAGCCAGAGCCGGAAGGCAGTGGCACCCACCCAAGGCAAGCCCCAGAAAGCCCTCCACACTACAGCATACACACACACACACACACACACACACACAAACGGGAAGAGAGGGAGGAGGACGAGGAAGAAGAGAAGCGGGAAAAGAAGGAGAAAGGGAGAAAAGAGGAGAAAGGAGATGGAGAGCATCAGGAGGAGGAAGGCGAAAGAGAAAGGAGGAGGAAAAGAAGAAGAAAGGAGGAGAAGAAGGAGAGGAGGACCAAGAAAACCCCAGGATAGGGTTGCCTTGGTCCAAAACAACTTGAAGGCAAACAACAACAACAACAAAGGAAGGAGTTGCTGGAGCTTGGCTTCAAGAGATGCCATCTCCCTCCCTCCCCTCCGGGGGGGGCTCTCCTCCTCTTCCTTTCCTCTTCCTTTCTTCCTCCTTCAAGTGCACATCCTCCTGGGGCTGCAGTGACGGCCCTGCTGCTGCGTGTTTTTTAGGCAACCCTACCTTGGGGCCCCCTTTGGCTGGGGGCCCTGGGGCAGAGCCCCTCTTGCCCTCCCCTAAGGGGCTGGGGGAGGGGAGGGACGCGGAAAACGTTCCCCCCTCCCCTCCCTTCCCCCAGCCCCTTTGGTCCTCTCCTCTGCTGCCTCGGTCTGCCGTTGTTGCTGCTTTTGCTGCTGCTGCTGCTGCTGCTGCTTCAGCAGCTATTGTCCATTGCCTCAGTCCCTGGCCAGCCCATGTGGCCACGGGAAGTAAACAGAGGAGAGACTCCTGAAGCAGGGAAGGGACTGTTCCACTATTGACCAGCCTGCCAGCCAATAGGAGGAGCTCCAGCCTCCGACAGAGCCCTAGGCAGCCAAGGCACAGTAACAAAGAGCGGCCAAGGCAAGAGCAGCCAAGGCAAGGTAACAAAGCCCGGGGGCGGGGGCAGGCCCGGGAGAAACGCCAAACCGTACTGTGACCGTGCAGAACAGTCCAAAAACGGGAAATGCACGCCCCCCACCGGGTTATGGCAACCCTACTCAAGCCTTAATATACCGCTATGCTCCCATCTTTTTTGCTGGTGTGAGAATCTAACTGAAAGAAAGAAGTTGCTAACTTCTTTATATCAGTTACTCTCAAAGGTGCTACAGGATCTCTCTACATTTTGGTACAAAAACATTACTAAGGATTCCATATGGTGTGATATGGAAGGCAGTCAATCACATGGGAGGAATTTATCTTAATTTTGAATGAAAAGAAAGTGGGACCAGAACGCATTCACGTGTATTCACTAGTTCAGCGAATTTACGTGAATTTGAATTGCGTTTGAACTGATCTCCCATTGCCCAAAAATAGCTTGCCATTGCCTGAAATTGCATGTGGTAGTCTATCACGCAATAACGTTAAACCCCATGATTGCGTTCGGATTGCCATTGGATTATACTTCCAATTTCCCTTGTCTGATAACGTCCAATGCGTAGCAGGGTTGACACCATGAGTTACAACACTGGCTGATACAAACCCTAGTGACACCATTCTTGCACTAGAGCATATCATGAAATAAGACAGTCTGTAAATACATAGAAAGGAATGCTGTGATTATTAAAAGTCAGCATGAGTTTCTCAAAACAAGTCATGCTGAACTAATCTTACCTAAACTAAGAGCAAAAGCACCAGAGGAAGTAGACTCATGCCTAGAGAGGCCAGGATGGCACCATCCCTGCTATTCTGCTTGTGGCAGGTAAAGATGTTTTTGTGCAGTCAGGCCTTTTAAGCTGATAAGGGCTGGGTTTTTAATGTTGTGTTACATAATTTTTAATGGTTTGCATTTTTAACATGTTATATTTTTAATTTATAACTGTTTTAACTCTTTAAATTGCTTGATTGGTTTTTAAAACTTTTATTTATATTTTTAAAATTGTTGTACCGTTTTAAATTCTGTTTTAAACTTGTTCGCCTCCTTGAGCCACTATATTGGGAGAAAGGCAGGATATAAGAAAATAATAAATAATAATAATAATAATAATAATAATAATAATAAAGCTCATGCTGCCAACTTCTTTCAGTTAGTCTCAAAGATACTACAAGATCTCTCTCTATATTAATTCTACAGACTAACATGATTAGATCTTTTAATTCTAATATTATCTCTGTTTTTGATAGAGTTGCACTGGGCCCTTCTCATTTGCTGAGGTTCAGTTTTGGGGGGGCCTTACAGACAGGAAAACATGTATATGATCACACATTCATTCACATCAGTGAGTCTGCTTGCATGCAGCACCGGTGAATAATATGGGGCCTGGCAATCCACAGTTGGTCAAATCCACATATTGCTAGCCTGTCAATGCATCAGGCTCACCATACAGCTTCATAAATGAAGGGAATGCTATGGACTTAGCATATCTTCATTTCAGTAAGGCCTTTGACAAGTTCCCTCATGATATTCTTGCAAACAAGATAGTAAAGCCTAGACGGTGCTACTGTTAGGTGGTTTTCCAAAGGGTGTCCACCTCAATCTGGAGAGAAGTGACAAATGTGTGTGTGGGGGGGAGGGGGGCACACTGTTCAGTCCTGGGCCCAGTGTGCTATTCAACAGCTTTATAAATGAATTGGATGACTGAACTGAGGACGTGCTCATCAAATTTGCAGGTGACACCACATTAGGAGTAGCAGCTAATTACCCTAGAAGACAGGATCATGGTTCAAAATGACCTTAACCTATTAGAGAGCTTGGCCAAAACTAATTAAATGAATTTCAACGGGGAGAAATGTAACTTAGAATAAATGAAATGCACAGACATAAGATGGGTGACACCTGGTCTGACAAGAGTAAATGTGAAAGGGATCTAGGAGTTTTAGGTCCGGTACAGACTGTCCTAAAGGGACTGCTGGATTGGGGCTGCGGCAACCATAAGCTGCGGCCCCGATCCAGCATTTTTTTGAAGCGGCAAAATGTCACTCCTTTTGGGGGCAGAAAAAGGGTGGCTTTTCTGCCATAGTGCCAGCTTTTGGGTGCCCCTACGGTGTGCAGCATATAAATGCTGCGCCACCAGAACACCGTAACACTGCCTGCCATCTGGTCGAGTGGGTGGTGTGATGCTGGCTTGGGGGAGGTGTCAGGGCAAGTGTCATCTAAACATCACGCCCCCCATGCCACCCCCAAGGTGGCATATTGTGCCAGTCTGCTTTGCCCATTAGTAGACCACAGGCTGTATATGAGTTGATAATATGACATGACAGCTAAAAAAGGCAATGTAATTTTAGGGTACATTAACAGGAGTATAATATCTAGGCTGAGTGAACTAGTAGTACTACTCTATTCGACTTTGGTCAGATTTCACCTGGAATACTGTGTACAGTTCTGGTCACCACAATTCGAGGATACTGACAAGCTGGAATGTGTCCAGAGGAGGGCAACGAAAATGGTGAGAAGTCTAGAAAACCATGCTGTATGAAGAGCAACTGAGGGAACTGAATATGTTTAGTCTGGAGAAGAAAAGGTTAAGAGGTGACATGACAGCCATGCTAAAATATTTGAAAGGATGTCACTTTGAAGATGGATTAAGCTTGTTTTCTTCACAGAGTGATGGATTCTAGTACCGGAAAAGAGATTTCGCCTGAACATCAGGAAGAACCTTCTGATGGTAAGAGCTGTTTGACACACTGTTTCAGACAGTGATGGTGTCTCCTGCTCTGGAAATAACAGAGGCTGAGTAGCCATCTGTGAGGAGTACTTTGATTGCATGGCAGGGGGTTGGACTGGATGGCCCTTGTTGTCTCTGCCAATTCTATGATTCTGTGATCAAGGGAGCTGCAGCCCAAAGATGTCTGGAGAGCCACAGAAGCTCACCCTTGCTCTAGTGCTTTTCTCTTTGCCAAAACCACAGTTTTGCATCTACAAAAGAAGGTATTACAGTATTTGGGTATCAAGGGTTTAGAAAATAACAATTCTAAAGACCCATCTGGTGGTAATAATAATAATAATAATAATAATAATAATAATAAAATTTTTATTTTTATACCGCCCTTCCATAGATCAGGGCAGTTCACAGCAAATATCAATAAAACACAACATATACATTCAGGTTAAAACAATTACACAGCAGCAAAATAAAACAGAATAAAAACCCCGTTAGCCAGTCCTCTTTGCCACAGAAGAGGAAGGGAGGCCCACTGGACTTTGGTCGGGGAATGCCATCTGAAATAGAAAGGTTTTTAGGTCCTTTCTAAATTGGGCCAGGGAGGTGGCCGAGCGGAGCTCTGTGGGCGGCGATGGAAAAAGTCTTCCTCGTGGTAGAGTTCAACCTAGCCCCTGGCACCCTAAGTAATTGCTGCCCAGATGTTCTGAGGGTGCGGGACGGAATGTACGGGGAGAGGCGGTCCTTCAGGTATCCTGGGCCCAAGCCATTTAGGGCTTTATAGGTCATTACCAACACCTTATATTGTGCCCGGAAGCGAATAGGCAGCCAATGCAAGTCTTTAAGCATTGGTGTAATATGGCTGGCCCTGGAAGTTCCAGTGACCAGCCTGGCTGCCATATTCTGTACCATTTGTAGCTTCCGGGTTTGGTATAAGGGTTGCCCCATGTAGAGTGCGTTGCAGAAATTCAATCTCGAGGTTACCAGAGCATGTACTACCGTTTCAAGGTCCCTCTGGGCCAGGTATGGGGACAGCTGGCGAATGAGCCGAAGCTGATAACAGGTGTTCTTGACCGTCGCATTCACCTGAGCAGTCAGGTGAAGCGACGAGTCAAGAAGCACCCCCAGACTGCGCACGGAGTCCTTCACAGGGAGCGTGACCCCATTCAGGACAGGTGGAACTACCGCCATTCCTGGACCAGGGGAACCTATCACTAGTACCTCCGTTTTCTCTAGATTCAGCTTGAGTCGGTTTTCCCTCATCCAGCCCATTACTGACTCCAGGCACGCCATGAGAGGAGAGACACCATCCTCAGTCACTGCATCAGTCGGAGACATAGAGAAGACTATTTGGGTGTCATCAGCGTACTGATAACCCCGCGCCCCATGTCTCCGGATGATCTCTCCCAGCGGTTTCATGTAAATGTTAAATAGCATGGGAGACAGAATGGCTCCTTGAGGGACCCCAGTTATAAGGGCCCTCTCATCGGAGCACACATCTCCCAGCTGCACCATCTGGGACCTCCCAGAGAGGTAGGACCGGAACCACTGGAGTGCAGTGCCCCCGATTCCCACCTCTGCCAGGCGCCCCAGAAGGATACCATGGTCTATGGTATCGAAAGCCGCTGAGATATCCAAGAGCACCAACAGGGACACGCTTCCCCTGTCGATGCCCAGACGGAGGTCATCGACCAAGGCGACCATGGCCGTCTCAACCCCGTAACCCGTCCGGAAGCCAGTTTGAAATGGGTCCAGATAATCCGTTTCATCCAAGACCACCTGAAGCTGGATTGCAACCGCCCTCTCGATCACCTTCCCCAAAAATGGCAGCAGTGAGACTGGCCGATAATTATTATGTACCAGGGGGTCGAGGGAGGGCTTTTTTAATAAAGGTTTTACTATGGCCAATTTTAGTTCAAATGGAAATTGCCCTTCCCTCAAAGATGTATTAATAATCCGGCGTAACAATAAAGTTACCGCCGGTCCCCCCTGGGCCGCTAGCCATGAGGGACAGGGATCGAGAGAGCAAGTTGTCTTCCGAACACTTCCGAGGATCTTGTCCACATCATCGGTACTTACCAACTCAAACCGATCCAGTTTAATAGAGTCCACGGAGGCTCTGGCCGCCTCTACCCTAGGTTCTGCTTAAATGTCGGCGTTAAGACCTTCGCTTATCCGAGAGGTTTTATCTGCGAAGAAGTTATTAAATTGGTCGCAGCAGGCCTTAGAAGGTTCAAGGATCTGGTTCGGGGCAGGAGGGAGCTGAGTTAGCTCCTTGACCACCCTGAACAACTCTGCTGGACGCGACTCCGCGGACGCAATACGAGCACCATAGAACGAGTTCTTAGCTGCTCGTATCGCCTCTCCGTAGTCCTCTAACAGTTGGTCTAGGAGAGCCTTGTCGTCTAAGCAAAGGTGTTTCCGCCAACGGCACTCTAGCCGTCTCAGTTCCTGCTTCCTTGCCCGGAGATCTTCCGTATACCAGGGCTTACACTTGGAGGCGGGCCTGAGAGGACGCTTGGGAGCGATACTGTGTATAGCCCTAGAGAGACCGGTATTCCAGATACCGGTGAGGGCATCAACAGAGTCGCCGTCACTTCCAACCATGTATCCCTCTAAAGCTTCCTGGAACCTTTTGGGTTCCATCAGCCTTCGAGGGTGGACCATCCTAACAGGTCCACCACCCCCGGGGGGGGATTTGGGTAGAGACCTTGATTTTTGCCTCCACCAGGAAATGATCCGTCCATGACAGGGGGGAAATATTAGTTATTTCCACCCACGGATTTTCCGTATCCGAACAGAAGACCAAATCAAGAGTATTACCCGCAGAATGCGTAGGACCCATAATCAGCTGGGACAGGCCCATGGCCACCATGGTATCCATGAATTCCCGAGCCGCACCGGGTGGAACATAGCTGGCCGTGACGGGGATATTGAAGTCCCCCAGGACAAGTAGCCTGGGCGTCTCCAGCATCAGCTCAGTGACCAGCTGTGTCAGCTCGTTAAGGGAATCCATTAGCGCACGGGGTGGCCGATACACCAACAGAATCCCTAGACTGTCCCTCGCCTTTAGGGTCAGGTAAATACACTCAATATAGGACGTCTGTCGGATGTGGTTCCTGGTGAGGGACAAGGTGTTCCTATGTATCAAGGCCACACACCCCCCTCGCCCATCTAACCTGGGCTGGTCCTTCACCGAGAACCCAGCAGGCAGGGCCTGAGCCCAAACAGCGTCTCCTTCAGGCCCAAGCCAGGTCTCGGTAATGCAAGCCAGATCGCAATTATGATCCTCCAACAAATCATGGAGGATGTGGGACTTGTTGTTAATCGATCTGGCATTGCACAGGAGCAGCGACAGGGTTTGTGGCACGGTTGGAGTGACCCTCAGGTCCCTTAGGTTAGGAGGGGGACAGGAAGGGGAGATAGATATGATGCATCGATCTCGCCTTCCCCTGGAACGCAAGTCCCTTCTCCCACCGCCATACCTCCCCCTGCCCCACACTACCTCAATGGGAGCTCCGCTCGAAACAATGTTATCCCCCCCCTCCCCAGCCCATACATCCCCCACATCCATAACCTCCCCCCACCCTTCTCCAGCAATTGAAAGAGCAGAGGTTAGCCACCTCAGGCATCCTCTGCTCTATGGCTAACACACAGCCTCCCTAAGCCAGATAAAAACTGCGCAGTTGCGCAGCTGCGCGGTGGTAGCGCTGTGGAGTCCCGCAGCAGTCCCCTTTCCAGTCCGTGGGCGGCTCTCCCGGGGCGGTGCGCAGATGCGCACCTCCGACACCCCGGGAGGAGGCCGCCCGGCAGAACGCGGCTCTGGCAGCGGTGGTCCGGTGAGGAGGCAGAGGGGGTCTCTGTCTCTTCCCAGATGTTGTCTTCTTCCTAGATGTTATCAGGGAAGGTTTGCTCTTCTCTCTCTGTGTTACCACAAGGTACAAGGGATCTAATATAGATGTTGCTGGACAGGGAAGCGTCCCTGGAGAGAAGTGGCTGTTGGTTTCAGTCCCTTGGGGCTCAGATGTTGGCGTGCTCTCCCTCTTACTGGGTGATCCAGCAGCTGGGACCGGCAAGATGGTTCTTTTCTCCCTCAGAGTCCACAGCAGTGGCAGTTGGGAGGGAGGGAGGTTGCCTCACCAGCAGCTGGGACCGGCAAGATGGTTCTGTTTTCCTTGCAATTATCTCCTACAACTGTAGTCATTATTTCTTTACACAAATCATCCTTGAGGACTTGAAAAACCCTTCTGTTGAATTTATATACTGTATGGCCATTAGGTTTTAATTTATATGGAATAATGAACAGTTTATCCTGCATTCTTCTCTTAATAGATGATACTTAAAGCAGTTGTAATTAGCATTAAAAAAATTATATCTTACCCTGAAAGTTTAGGGTGGCTAACAAACATAAATATACTTAAAACATAAAAATAACAAAGGAAATGCAAAACAACACAATTGTTTAGGATAAGATGTTGAATAGTAACATAAATTAATAGTCACCCACCCCCTGTAGCAAATATAATTCTTATATAGGTTTTACTCCTGCCAGCTCTGGTACGAGAGAGTATTACTACATTCATTGTCTTTTCTAATGCCTTCTCAAAGTAGGTCTAAAGTGCAACAGCCTCAATATAATCGTGTTCACTTCTAGATGACACATTTGTTCATCTTTTGGGCAGTCCGTAGTATCGGTAGAACTCTTCTTCAGCACGACACTTCATGTGTGTTGATTGTCTTCACTTTTGTCAGCTTTCTTGGTTGTCCAGCTTTCACAACCATATGTAAAAATTGGGGCTCATTCACATTACAAAAAAAATCGGTTTTGAAACCGATTCAATCACGTGAAGTTCCTACTCACCCCGAATCTCACACAAGCGAATCCGGGGCTTGCACACCCGTTCCGTGGTAAATGGCCCCTAGCGCGGGTCTTTTGAAATCGGCGCAAATACCGTTTCTTTTTAAAAACCCCGGGTCCTGGGAATGAGAACTTTGGCCTCGATCACGATCGAGGCAAATTGAGGGAGGGATTTAGGTCAGAGGGTGGGCAAAGGGCAAGGCATTTCCTCCCCTCATCGGAGGGGAGGGGGAGGAGGAAAGAGCCCTGGGCAGAAGGGAGCAAGGGAAGGCATTCTTTAGGAGCCTCTTTTCCCTGCATCCCCTGCCCAAAGTCCTCTGTCGCTGGGCATTCCTTCCCTTGCAGGAGGATGAACGGAGCTCATGTCAGGCAAACCCCCCCCTTTTCAAATGCAAACAATTTCTATTCCAGAATGTATGTTTCATTTTTTACCATTTTTTTTGAGCGCACATGCGCATGGTTTCTATTCCAGAATGTATGTTTCATTTTTAACCATTTTTTTGAGCGCACATGCGCATGGTTTCTATTCCAGAGGCAGATGGAGCCAGGCTTGCACTTGCTTTCTGCAGAGGGAGAAGCTACAAATGTTGCAAACAATCAATGTTACATTTTTACCAATTTTTTTTTTGAGCGAACATGCAAATGATTTGTCTTCTTGAGCAGATACAGCAAGGGAAGCAAAGGGAAAGCTAATGTTGCTTTTAAAAGCAAAATAATAATAATAATAAAAAAAAGCATGGCAATCCCATCCTTTGCCTGGAACAGGGGCAGATCTGACCCAAAAGCCCACAGGTTTATAAAAAAAAAAGAGAGAGAGAGAGAGAGAGAGAGGGAGAGAGAGAGGCATCTCTCTCCCTGCTTCAGCCGCTGAAACCCCTGTGCCTGGCTCTTTAAAAAGGGAGGACACTTCCCCCGATGCCCTGCAAACGTCACCTTGACGATAGCTTGATTGGCAGCGGCCAATCTACAGAATGCATTCGATTTCTGTCAAAATGCATTCGATTTCAATTTGTAGTGGGCACTTGCTAACGGAGCGATTCGGGGGAGGGGCATCCGGATCATCCCAGTTCCCTCCATGTCTTTTACCCCAGTATGAATGGGGCCTTGGAAATGAATGGATAAATCTGACTTTCGTTTCTACTGATATATTTCTATATTTGAGGATCAATGGTGGAACAAGCTCCCTTGGATTGTGGTGGAGTCTCCTTCTTTGGAGGTTTTTAAATAGACGCTGCATGGCCATCTGTTAGGGGTGCTAGCATTGTGAATTCCTGCATGGCAGGGGGTTAAACTGGATGGCCCTTGAGGTCTCTTCTAACCTTATGATTCTGTGACCTTATCTAGTTTCTTCATAGCTTACTATTCAGATTTCTTTAATAAGTCTCAATTTTGATTAATGATTGAGTCAAGGTATATAAAAACTGTGAAGTCCAAGGTTTTCATGGCCGGCATTCATAGTTTTTGTGGGTTTTTCAGGCTATGTGGCCATGTTCTAGAAGAGTTTATTCCTGACGTTTCACCAGCATCTGTGGCTGGCCGCTGGCATCTTCAGAGAATGCTGACCTAGAAGATACACACACACACACACACACACACACACACACACACACACACACTGTGTGACCCTGGGTCTGGAGGAATTCCATGTTAATCTGTGCATTTTTCTGATGTTGATGGCAGGGCCTCAGGGTTAGTGTCTGCTAAGTGGTGATCATTATCTACTGAGAAAGCCCCTGACTCTTGGTGGGTTCTCATTTGCATTTGCTGAGTCCTCATTTTGGTGTTTTTAGGATTGGTAGCTTTGTTCACTTCAAGGGTTTCTTTTTTCCGGTTGAAATTATCCAGATGTTAATGGATTTCAGTGGCTTCCCTGTGCATTCTTACCTGATAGTTGTTGGCACGGTCCAGAATTTCAGTGTTATCAAACAGTATTTTATGCCCAGGATGGTTTCTAACAAGTTCTGCTACTACTGATTTTTCAGGCTGACTCAGTCGGCAGTGTCTCTCATGTTCCGTGATTTGTGTTTGTACACTGTGTTTGGTGGTCCCTATATAGACTTGTCCACAGCTGCATGGTAGGTGGTGAACTCTTGTAGCTATGAGAGGGTCTCCCCTGTCCTTCGCTGAGCACAGCATTTACTGGATTTTCTTGGTTGGTTTGTAAACCATTTGAATGTTGTGTTTCTTCCAACTCTGTTTCTATGATTCTATGATTCTATTAGCCAGTTTCCCTATTCTGTCTGTGACTCTCTTGATGTATGGTAAAAATACCTTCCCTTTGGATGGTTGCTTGTCTTCACTCCTCTGGGTTTTTCTGGGTCTGCCAGTCCTTCTGATGTCTGAGCTGAAATAACCATTAGCCTGTAGAGCCCGCTAGGTGCTTCAATTCATCTTCCAAGAGGTGGGGTTCACAGATCTGTTTTGCCCGGTCTATCAGTGTTTTTATTGTGCTTCTTTTTTGTCCTAGGTGATGGTTGGAGTTCTTGTACAGGTACCTCTCTGTCAGGGTTGCCATAACTGGCAACTTCCAAACCAAGACAAGTGTGACAAATGTAGGACAAATTTTTCGCCCCAAATGTAGGACATTTTTTTAAATGGAGGACATGCAAAAAACTTTTCAGAAAATTTAAAAAATATGTCCTACCTTTGGGGCAAAATTTTGTCTTCCATTTCACATTTGACCTGGTTTGGAGGTCGCGAGTGGCCGCTCCTGGGGCCTGGGCGAGTGGCCACTTCTGTGGCCGTTCGCGCATACACCGCTTCCAGCTGGAGCGGCCGCTTGCAAGGGCCGCTGGAGGCAGCGCATGCGTCCCCCGGTCCCAGGAGTGGCCGCACACAAGGGCCGCTGGAGGTGGCGCATGCGTCCCCCGGCCCCAGGAGCGGCTGCACACAAGGGCCGCTGGAGGCGGCACATGTGCATAGTGACTGCACCAGTGGCCCTTGCGCGAGGCCGCTCCTGGGGCCATTTGCGCAAGGGCCGCTAGAGGCGGCGCATGCTCACCCTGGCCCCAGGAGCGTCTGTGCACAAGGGCTGGAGGTGCGGCCGCTCGCCCTGGCCCTAGGCAAGCGGCTGCTACTGGGGCCGGGGCACGCGGCTGCTCCTCCGGCCCTTGCTAGCGGCTGGAAGTAGCCGCGCGCAAGGGCTGCTGGAGGCGGTGCACGCGTGCAAGGGCCGCAGCAGCGGCTAGCGTGGTGGAGCATGCGTGCGTGCCGCCAAAAATGCACGGAGCGGCCGCTTGCAAGAGCAGCCACCGCAGTGGCAGCCAATGACCTGGCCCGGGGCAAACCCGGGCCCAATTGAAAAACAGGACGGGACCGGAAGGACCCGTTAAAAATTGTGAATGTCCCACCTGGCAACCCTACTCTCTGTGTGTGTCAGTTTTCTGTATACAGTGTGGCCGAATACAGTTGATTCAGTTTGTGAATAACTAGGACATCTAAGAATGGCAGTGTTCCTTCCTTTTCTTTTTCCATTGTGAATTGGACCCAAGCAAGTCTTCAAGATAGGGAACAGCCTGCAGCTATCCCTGTTACAGTGCAGCCAGCTCTCCCTGCTGAAGAGTCTCATATGATGAATATGAAAGAACATGATGAAACATGTGATGCCGTAAAAGCAACATTAATTACAGACAGCCCTCCTTATCCACAGATTTTTTTTATCCATGGATTCAAGCATCCACGGCTTCAAAGTATTTTTAAAAAGTATAAATTTCAAATAGCAAAGCTTGATTTTCCACTTTATACAAGGGACACCATTTTGCTCTGCCATTATATTTAATGGGACTTGAGCATCCACAGATTTTGTTATCCTTGGGGGATCCTGGAACCAAACTCCAGCGGATATCAAGAATCCACTGTATAAGCTTTGCACCTAAATTATGAAAAGCCTATAGTCTTTTCCAAGGGGAGTAGTGTTTGTGTATATAAATAATATTATAATCAGAGGATGGGAATGGCAAACCTGCCTCTGAACAAATCTTGCCAAGAAAACACAATGATAGGCTTGCCTTAAGCTGCCATAAGTCTGAAATGACTTGAAGGCACACAACAACAACAGACAACAACTGGTATAAATAGGTGTAAAAGAGCTCTAGCATCCCCCAACAAAGTACAACTCCGAGACTTCCATGGAATGGAGCCAGGGAAGTTAAAGTGGTGTGAAACAGCTTTATTTATGCGATGCGGCAGCAGCCCGCGGTTGGATCAGAGACAGGTGACTAGATGTCATAGCCACAGAGGAGGACAAGGCACTGCAAAATGTAGGACATTCAAAAAAACATGTAGGGCATTGCCAAGGAAAAGCTAAAAACACGAATGTAAACATAAACTCATGCTTCACTCAGTTATGCTCAAAACGGGAGACATTTTGAAATTCCTCCTGGACAGGCTGAAATGTAGGGCATGTCCTGGAAAAGGAGGACATCTGGTCACCCTGATCAGAGATGGAAGCTGAGGGGGAGGGATTTAAAAAATATAAATCTAATCCCTGGAGATCCCTTTCCAGTCATTCTCAACAAGGAGGCCTTGATGAGTCAATACCCTGATTCTGCAAAAGGCAACTTCCTATGTTCTTATGGCTGCTACCAATAAACAATTTTCAGCCCCAACCATCAAGTCTCCAGCTATGGACAAAAAGCAAAAAAAATCACTGTGTGTCCTGAAAAAGGTTACATTATCTGCTTCTTAAATCAAATTTCTTGTCTTCTGGCTTCTTTCTGTTCTTGTTGTTGTGTGCCTTCAGGTTGTTTCTCATAGAATCACAGAGTTGGAAGAGACCCCAAGGGCCATCCAGTCCAACCCCCTGCCATGCAGGAACTCACCATCAAATCTGATTTATGGCGACCCTAAGGCAAACCTATCATGGGGTTTTCTTGGCAAGATTTGTTCAGAGGAGGGTTGCCATTGCCTTCTCCCTGAGGCTGAGAGAGTGTGACTTTGCCCAAGGGCACCCAGTGGGTTTCATCAAGCAGGGTAACCACATGTCCTGGCTGCAAAGGAGGACAAGACATGAGCAAAATGCAGGACAGGACCAAACAAAAGTTAAAAACACTCATACAAAAGTAAATTCACGCATCTTAGTCATGCTCAAGTGGAGGGTGTTTTGGGTTTGTCAAGGCTGAAATGGAGGGCATGTCCTGGAAAAGGAGGACCCTAAGGCAAACCTATCATGGGATTGTTCAGAGGGGTTTTTGCCATTGCTGTCCTCTGGGGCTGAGAGTGTGACTTGCCCACCAGGTTTTGGGAGACAGTTTGGTGCAGTGGTTTGACTATTGGGACTACGACTCTGGAGACCAGGGTTAGACTCCCTCCAGCAAAGCCATGGAACCCACTGAGTTACCAGAGGTCCTCCTTTTTCAGGACATGTCCTCCATTTCAACCTTGACAGTCCCAAAACATCCTCCATTTTGAGCATGAGTTCATATCTGTATGATTGTTTTTAGCTTTTGTTTAGTCTTGTCCTACCTTTTTCTGGAACTTCCTACAATCAGTGGTTCCCCCAAAAGTGCGCTCTTTAAGGGAATTTTGGACTCCATCTCCCAGAATCCCAGGCCATGAGCCAACATGGCAGAGGCTTCTGGGAGCTGAAGTCCAAAATCCTTTTATAAAGGGCACAGTTCTGAAGGCTCACAACAAACAACATCCTCTTTTTTCCGACCCCAGAATTGAGCGCCTGTCCCTTTAAGAGGCGACCCCTCCCACACCGCTCTGCAAACAGTGCGGCGCGTGAGGCGTTGTTCCAGGCAGTTCCCCGCCTCAAAACCGTCGCCGCGGTGCATCTCGGGAGATGTAGTCCTTCGCTCCCTCCGCAACCGCAGCGGCGGAGGGGGTGGCGAACTACGATTCCCAGAAGCCAAAACGCGAAGGGCTCCCCTGGCGCCTTGTGAGGCCGCGGTGTGGCAGGGCGGCTAGTTCAAGTTGCCATAGCGGCCGAGGAGGCGGCAGGAGCAGGGCGGTTGGGAGAAAGGGAGAACCTTTCTGGTAAGTCTTCCCAAAATGGAGAGATAACCCGGTTTGGAACCGCTTTAACTTGTTGTCTGACTCAAGGGTGTGGAGTCAGACATTCCGCTCTGGGCCCCACAACAAACTCCAATTCCCAGAATTCCATACCCTTCAGCCACAGAAAGTTAAAGCGGTTCCAATCCGGGTTATCTCTCCAGTCTGGATGCATTTTCTGAGCCTATAGGCAAACATGGTTGAATACTACTGATACTGAACAGCCGTGCAAAGGGGAGCCAGAGTGACGTTGCTGGAGTCACAAAAGCCTCCCTGCTCTGCCTTTCTTCCTCCCTCTCCTTCGTGGTCCTCTGCACGAGTCTGGCTTCTTCCCAGCTCTGCCTCATTGGAGCCAATGGGCTTTATTGAAAGGTAACCCTACTACCAGGGACGCCTAAGGGATGTTTAGCCAGGAGACAGGCCCACTGAATACACTGGGACTAATGGGAATGGGAAACTGGTGGCCTGCCGGATGTTGTTGGGCTGTAGCTCCTCCAATCCTTCACCGCTGGGGATAGGTTTTATGGTTGTTGCACCCTAACACCCAAAGTACCACAAATGACTCACACTGATTTAAAACATGCCAACTTGAGACTGTGCTTCACTCTTTTTAGGCTACAATACAGCATATACATTTACTTGGGGGAAAGGAGGAATACACAGCAAATTAGGCTTCTCAGTAGATATAGATAGGACTGCATCCTGGATTAGAGCTATTTGAGATGACAGCTGTTATTACGACTCTCTAATCTGTGTTTCAGAGAGACGGGAATTGTAATCTTCTGTTGACGTTGTGATTGTGGCCTCTAATTGTTGCTGCGTTTCCTGGATACCTGCTCCTAGTACTTCTCTTCCATATCATAGTTTAAGGATGCAAATCTAACCCCACTGGACTCCATGGGAGTGGCTACATAATGCTGCTAGCCTAGGCAGCAAATGCACCCACACTTCTCCGTATGTATCTGGCAACTGGCTTCCATGTGGATGGTAATGCTGTATGCCTAGACTGATTAGAAACTGTTCTCTCCAGGCCATTTTGGGAGCTGTAAAGCAGAGGTGGGGGTCATGTTCCTGGACTGCAACTCCCAGTATCCCCACCACTTACTCTGCTGGTTAGGGTTGTTGGGAGGTGCAGTCCAATAGTTCTGGAAAGATTGGTGGTGCCCATGTCTATTACAAAAGAACTTTTAAAAGACCCTTAAATAACAACATTGAGCAATCTTTGGCAGTTGAACTGCCAATAAAGCTAATACAGTGGGCCCTTGATATCCACTGGGGTTTGGTTCCAGTTCCCACCATGGATACTAACATCCAGGCAGTGCTCAAGTCCCATTAAATACAGTGGCATAGTGAAATGGTGTCTCCTGTATAAAATGCAAAATCAGACTTTGCTTTTGGGAATTCATACATTTTAAAATACATATTTTCAAGCTTTGGATGCTTGAATCTGTGGATAAAGAATCAGTGGATACAGAGCGATCTGTATATAATCTACTTTTCCTCATGACAGTGAGGAACAGTTCTCTGTCAGTACTGAAAAATGTAAAATATGAAATTATAGATAGCTATTTCTAGTTTTGAACTGGAGCAGAACATGGTTAAATCGGCTCAAATGAGACATCACTAAACCAATGAAACACTGGCATGGAGTTTTCTTCTTTGGTTGTGGAAAGTCTTGGCAGTATTACTGAAGTTGTCTCGTTACTTCCTTTTTGAGAATGTGTCCACCTGAAATAGTATGGAAAATTGAAGGTGGCCACATTTGATTGATATTTTCAATGTAGATCAGTAAGGTTTACTGCACTTATAGAATCATAGAATCGTAGTTGGAAGAGACCCCAAGGGCCATCCAGTCCAACCCATTCTGCCATGCAGGAAATCTCAATCAAATCATCCCCGATAGATGGCCGTCCAGCCTCTGCTTAAAGACCTCCAAAGAAGCTTGTAAGCTTAGTCATGATATTTTGGCTTTGGTTTCATTTGGAAGGGATATTATTTGGTATCGTTTTTGTCATTACTTATTGTTTATTCTTCCATGCTTTTATGAAATGACCGATGGGTGCCCACCTTCCCCCGGCAGGAGAGGTTCAACTGGTTGCCTTTCTACAGCTGTGTTGGAAGACTGGACTGGGACTTATAGGGTGACACTGTGGATGTAGCACTTCAGGGACAGGTCTTGCTCATGTCAGGGTGACCAGACATCCTCTTTTTCCAGGATATATCCTACATTTCAACCTTTTTGTCCAGGTAGAATTTCAAAATGTTCTGAGCATGGCTAAGAAGTCTGAATTTATATTTATGAAAGTGTGTCTACCTTTAATTTTGTAAAGTCATACATTTCTCTTGAATGTCCTACATTTTGTGGTGCCTTGTCCTCCTTTGTGGTTAGGACATCTGGTTACCCTGCTCCAAGTTCTGTTCATAGTTGAATCATAACAGTTGATGTGCATTAATTTTGATTTTCCTCACACACCTTTCTCCCAGAACTGGACTCCAAGATGGTTTAGGATGGTACAGCCATATCAGAAATTCATCTCCCTTTCAGCCTACTTTTTAATTTTTTTAAAATTCTGTTTTCTTTTATTGAAGATAAGAACAGCCATGGTGACTCACATTGGCTTAGATGGTATCAGTGACTCAGTTTCCTTTTCCTGTGGATCGTCAGTTGAAGAAGTTGCGGCTAGTTTTAACTATTTCATAAGGGGTTTCTGATAATAGGCTGAGAGAATGCAACATTTCTAGTGTAATGTTCAGTCAGTATTTTGTCTGTAATTGCTTTGTGTAACTTCAAGGCAGTAAATTCCCTGGCGAATTGTTAAGTTCAGGCAAATTGCAGAATTCTTTGGAAGCTTACCAAAGGTGGCCCATTGGTGAAAGATTGGTAATGGTGGACAAGCTATTTATTTTCTACTCTTATACTGCTAGAATTCAAAGATATAGCTGTGTCAGTAGAATCAGTATGTAGAGTGATCTTGTAGCACCTTTGAGACTAACTGAAAGAAAGAAGTTGGCAGCATGAGATTTCATAGACTTCGTTTCCTCAGATGCTTTGGATGCTACGAAACCCACCCTGATTCCATGTGATTAGGTGGACTATAAATAAATCATTTATTATTATTATTATTATTATTATTATTATAAAAGCATCTGAGGAAGTAAACTTAAGTCTAAGAAAGCTCATGCTGCCAATTTCTTTCTTTCATTCAGTTGGGAGTTTATCAAACAGGAGGAATTTCTCTTAAATTTGAATGAAAAGAAAGTGGGGCCAGAAGGCGTTCACTTAAAATCGCTAGTTTCGCGCAGTTACGTGAATATGCATTGCATTCGAATTGGCTCCCCATTGCCCGAAAATAGCATGCTATTGCCCAAATTTGCATGTGGCACTTTATCACGAAACCACATGATTGCGTTCGAACTGACTTTCCATTGCCTGAATTTGTGTGTAGTGGGTTATCACGCAATAACGTTAAACCTCATGATTGTGTTCAGATTACCACTGGATTATACTTCCAATTTCCTTGTCTGATAAACTCCTTGGTCTCAAAGGTGCTACAAGATCTCCCTATGATACTGCTATTTCTCTAAATATCCAGATAGTGAGATTCATATATGAGTTCTGGGCTTTGCTTTCAGCTCATATGAATCACTTGACCCCAGGAGGACTCCGGCATAAGCACAGGGTTCAAGGGGAATTTGATTTTCAACAAGTGAGTGGAAATCTTTTATTAGCACATGGTCTGATTTGAGATTGGTCAAAATAGCAGCACAACTACTGTATAGTTAACTAAAAGCCCCGAGAACAGGGTTCTGAAATCATGTTTGGATAAAACAAAGGCCCTGCCTCTTGAAAGCAACTGCAAACCATGCCCTCGAACCCTCTGTAATGTGCAGTTTCAGAAAAAGATATTCAGGGATTTAGTGAGCAATTTTTAAAAAGCATGCATCACAGTACCTATTATTCCTGTGCACTGAAAGAACATGGTGTTTGATATTCTGCTTGTGTTTGGGGAAATGCATGAGCACAAGTTTTAAAAAAGCTAAATATAGCTATATAGCTAAAACCTTTGTGTTTAACCTCCTTGCTTTTGCTTATCAGGTGTGGTTTTAGGACAGCTGATGTGGAACACTCCATTCATTTCATGTACAATTTCTATTATTGTATTAGAATTTCATCAGTTTATAGTAGATATACAAAAAACAAACAATGTATTTAAAGAGTATCTTTAGACTGGTCAAAATTATTTGTGAACTTTGAATTATAGTTGCAAATAGTAGAATAATGTATCTAAGAAGTGGAAGGATTAGCACAATCTTCTTTAAGGTCTGATTTCTGGAGAAAAACTGACCATAACACTTCCATTTTTCTCCTTACTGAGTTATATAAATGAGAATGAGAGCTGTTAGTAAACATTTTTAAAAAATGCCCTATTTTGGGATGTAGTTGAGCCAATTACATTTTCTTCTCTTTTTTTCTTCAGTGCTGCCGTTGGCAGTTTCTCAGTGAGCCTTTCGTTTTGCTCTGTAAGAATGTAGCTTCTGTTCTTTTTAATTGACCAATTGTTTTGGGAGATGTACTGAAAATAAATAGGATTTAAAAAAAAACAAGTTTGATGTTATGGGCAAATTTATTTAAGGTTTGTTATGGAAGCTATGTCTGTTGTGCTTAGGACAGTGTGTGCGGATTACTTCTCCATTTTAATAGTACAGCACAAGATCTCTTCATGTGATGCTGTCAAGCTATCTGTCAGGATAGTTTCAAGAACACCAGAATGAAAGCATATGCAGAGGGGAGAGTTTCACACTATTGGCTTGACTGGGCCTGCAGTGTCCCAATGTCTCTCAGCCCCTCCTCCTACCCTGCCTGCTTTCTAGATAGCCGAAAGGAGGGAAAAGAATCCTAGCTCAGTGATTTAAGATACAGTGGTACCCCGGGTTACGAATTTAATTCGTTCCGCCGCCGCGTTCGTAACCCGAAATACTTCGTAAGCCGAAAAAGCCATAGGCGCTAATAGCGAAAGCCGCGATTTCGTGCGAAAAAGCGCCGAAAAGCACCAAAAATTTTTTCGTAACCCGAAATAACCTTCGTAACCCGGAACAGTTTTTTTCTATGGATTTTTTTCGTAACCCGGAAATTTCGTAAGGCGGCGCATTCGTATCCCGGGGTACCACTGTAGTAGGGTTTCCTTCCCCATCTCAGCTGGTGATGATGAGCTTCAGCCATGGACACGATGACATCAGGACCATGTCTGTTAACATCTTCTGACCTGTGGAAGGAGTCCTGGTGACATTGTGAGTTTGAGCCTAGGGCTCCAAGGTTGACTCAACCTTCCATCCTTTTGTAGGTCGGTAAAATGAGTACCCAGCTTGTTGAGGGCAATTGTTTTATAGGCTGTAAACCATGTAGAGAATGCTGAGTTCACTATTAAGCGGTATAGGAATGTAAATGCTATTGCCATTGTGGTGGGCTACCGCGCAAGAGGTGGTGTATAGCTGCCCATCCAAAAGTCCTAGAGAGCCAAGAACTGTGGAAGAGGGACATGGGTACAATTTTTCAGTGCAGTGTTTCTCACCCAACCCCTCAACACCATTGATAAGTGCTTTGTGTATGTCATCTGAGATTTTCAGGAGCAGAGGAGAAAATCTGAACAAGAGTTTGAACCTCCATAGAATAAAAGCAGTGAATAGGAACAGTGGTGTCACTAGGCAGGTGCGGAACACACCATGTGACGCCCTAAGGAGAGGTGATACCACTGGTTCTTTTGGCAGAAACAGGCTGTGGCATTCATCTGCTTCCCTTTAAGAGATGCTGGGAGTGAGGCAAAGCTCAGTGGGAGGAGGAAGCAGAGGCCTCAGAATTTTTTAAAATTAAAATTTCAAATTTCAAAATTTTAAAGTTTTAAAAAATTAAAATTTTGAATTTTTAAATGTTTAAAATTCTTTTGAAATTTTCTTTAAAAACACCATATGTGTAGATAAATACATTTAGGTTGTATTTATAAATACACGCCCCCTCCTGCCTCCTCGCCGGACCATCACCGTCGCTGCCAGAGCTGCGCCTTTTGCCGGGCGGCCTCCTCCCGGGGTGTCGGAGGTGCGCTTCTGCGCACCGCCCCGGGAGTGCCGCCCACGGACTGAGGAGCACCGCTGCGGGACTCTTTTGGGACTCTTGGCGCTGTTACTGGCTTTGGCGTTTGGCGGCCAGTTGTGTGCGGGGCCTTTAAGGGACACCTGGGGGGAAGCCAGGGAGGAGCCCGCCAGGTGAGAGCGGCGGGTATAAACGCCGGGCAACCGGACCCTCCCTGACACGCCCCCTCCTGCCTCCTCGCCGGACCACCACCGTCGCTGCCAGAGCTGCGCCTTTTGCCGGGCGGCCTCCTCCCGGGGTGTCGGAGGTGCGCTTCTGCGCACTGCCCCGGGAGTGCCGCCCACGGACTGAGGAGCACCGCTGCTGCACAACTGCGCAGTTGCGCAGCTTTTATCGGGTTAGGGAGGCTTTGGGCTAGCCTGAGAGCAGAGGATGCCTGGAGTGGCTAACCTCTGCTCTTCAAATGGCCACAGAGGGGTGGGGGGAGGTTGTGGATGCGGGGGATGCATGGGCCGGGGAGGGAAGAGGTAACACCACTACGAGCGGAGCTCCTATTGAGGTAGTGTGGGGCAGGGGGAGGTATGGCGGTGGGAGAAGGGACTTGCGTTCCAGGGGAAGGAGAGATCGATGCATCATATCTATCTCTCCTTCCTGTCCCCATCCCAACCTTAGGGACCTGAGGGTCGCTCCAACCGTGCCACAAACCCTGTCGCTGCTCCTGTGCAACGCCAGATCAGTAAACAACAAGACCCACATCCTCCACGACATGTTGGAGGATCAAAAGTGTGATCTGGCTTGCATTACCGAGACCTGGCTTGGGCCTGAAGGGGACGCTGTGTGGGCTCAGGCCCTGCCTGCCGGGTTCTCGGTGAAGGACCAGCGCAGGTTAGGTGGGCAGGGGTGTGTGTGGCCTTGATACATAGGAACACCGTGTCCCTCACCAGGAACCACATCCGACAGACGTCCTATATCGAGTGTATTTACCTGACCCTAAAGGCTAGGGACAGTCTAGGGATTCTGTTAGTGTATCGGCCACCCCGTGCATTAGCGGACTCCCTTAACGAGCTGACACAGTTGGTCGCTGAACTGATATTGGAGACGCCCAGGCTACTTGTCCTGGGTGACTTTAATATCTCCCTCACGACCAGCTATGTTCCATCCGGTGCGGCTCGGGAATTCATGGATACCATGACGGCCATGGGCCTGTCTCAGCTGATACAGGGTCCTACGCATTGTGCGGGTAATACTCTCGATTTGGTCTTCTGTTCGGATGCGGAAAATCCGTGGGTGGAAATAGTTAATGTTTCCCCCTTGTCATGGATGGATCATTTCCTGGTAGAGGTGAAAATCAAGGCTTCTACCCAGATCTCCCCCGGGAGTGGTGGACCTATTAGGATGGTCCACCCTCGAAGGCTGATGGAACCCAAAAGGTTCCAAGAAGCTTTAGAGGAGTACATGGTTGGAAGCGACGGCGACTCTGTTGATGCCCTCACCGGTATCTGGAATACCGGTCTTTCCAGGGCTATACACAGCATCGCTCCCAAGCGCCCTCTCAGGACTGCTTCCAAATGTAAGCCCTGGTATACAGAAGATCTCCGGGCAAGGAAGCGGGTACTGCGACGGCTAGAGTACCGTTGGCGGAAACACCTTTGCCTAGACGACAAGGCTCTCCTAGACCAACTGTTAGAGGACTACGGAGAGGCAATATGAGCAGCTAAGAATTCGTTCTAAGGTGCTTGTATTGCGTCCGCAGAGTCGCGTCCGGCAGAGTTGTTCAGGGTGGTCAGAGAGCTAACTCAGCTCCCTACCGCCCTGAACCAGATCCTTGAACCTACTAAGGCCTGCTGTGACCTATTTAACGACTTTTTTGCGGATAAAACCTCTCGGATAAGCGAAGGTCTGAACGCCGACATTTTAGCAGAACCTAGGGTAGAAGTGTCCAGAGCCTCCGTGGACTTTATTAAACTGGATCGGTTTGAGTCGGTGAGTACCGAGGATTTGGACAAGATCCTCGGAAGTGTTCGGAAGACAACCTGCTCTCTCGATCCCTGTCCCTCGTGGTTAGCGGCCCAGGGGGGACCGGCGGTAACAACTTTGTTACGCCGGATAGTTAATACATCTCTGAGGGATGGGCAATTTCCATCACAATTGAAATTGGCCATTGTAAAACCTATCCTAAAAAAGCCCTCCCTCGACCCCCTGGTACATAATAATTATCGGCCTGTTTCGCTGCTACCATTTTTGGGAAAGGTGATCGAGAGGGCGGTTGCAATCCAGCTTCAGGCGGTCTTGGATGAAACGGATTATCTGGACCCATTTCAAACTGGCTTTCGGGCGGGTTACGGGGTTCAGACGGCCATGGTCGCCTTGGTCGATGATCTCCGTCTGGGCATCGACAGGGGAAGCGTGTCCCTGTTGGTGCTCTTGGACATCTCAGCGGCTTTCGATACCATAGACCATGGTATCCTTCTGGGACGCCTGGCAGAGGTGGGAATTGGGGGCACTGCGCTCCAGTGGTTCCGGTCCTACCTCTCTGGGAGGTCCCAGATGGTGCAGCTCCGATGAGCGGGCCCTTAAAACTGGGGTCCCTCAAGGAGCCATTCTGTCTCCCATGCTATTTAACATTTACATGAAACCGCTGGGAGAGATCATCCGGAGACATGGGGCGCGGGGTTATCAGTACGCTGATGACACCCAAATCATTTTCTCTATGTCTCCGACTGATGCAGTGACTGGGGATGGCGTCTCTCCTCTCGTGGCCTGTCTAGAGTCAGTAATGGGCTGGATGAGGGAAAACCGACTCAAGCTGAATCCAGAGAAAATGGAGGTACTAGTGAAAGGTTCCCCTGGTCCAGGAATGGCGGTGGTTCCACCTGTCCTGAATGGGGTCACACTCCCTGTGAAGGACTCCGTGCGCAGTCTGGGATAATAGCACAACAGGGGGTGCTTCTTGATTCGTCACTCCACCTTACCTCACAGGTGGATGCGACGGTCAAGAGCACCTGTCATCAGCTTCGGCTTATTCGCCAGCTGCGCCCATACCTGGCCCAGAGGGACCTAGAAACTGTTGTACATGCTCTGGTAACCTCGAGACTGGATTTCTGCAACATACTCTACATGGGGCAACCCTTATACCAAACTCGGAAGCTGCAAATGGTGCAGAACATGGCAGCCCGGCTAGTCACTGGCGTTTCCAGGACCAGCCACATAACACCGGTACTGAAAGATCTCCATTGGCTGCCCATTCGCTTCCGGGCTCAATAAAAGGCGTTGGTGATTACCTATAAAGCCCTAAATGGCTTGGGCCCAGGATACCTAAAGGACCGCCTCTCCCCGTACATTCCGCCTCGCACCCTCAGAACGTCTGGGCAGCAATTACTGAAGGTGCCTGGGGCTAGATTATCCTCCACTACACGGAGGACATTTTCCACTGCTGCCCCAGCCCTTTGGAATACGCTGCCCACTGAGCTCCGCTCTACTACCACCCTGGCCCAATTCAGGAAGGACTTGAAAACCTTCCTGTTCCAACAGGCATTCCCCGACTAAAATCCTGTGGGCCTCCCTCCTCTTCCGTGGCCAAGAGGTTGGGCTATGGGGCTTTTAGCCTGTTATTTTTATTGATTGTATGGTTTGCTTTTATGTGTTTGTATTTTATATTGTTTTATGATACTGTTGTTTTTAACTTATGTTGTAAGCCGCCCTGATCGTAGGAAGGAGCGGGATAAAAATAAAAACTTTATTATTATTATTATTAGGTTGTGTGTATGATATTGTAATTTAAAGGTATATTTTTAATTTTGCTTGTTGTGTATGTCACAGCTATTAGTATTACATTCAGTGATATATGGGAATCATTAGTGCAAAAAAGCATTACTAAAAATTCTGTATGGTCTGAAATAGGAGATGGGCAATTGGGGGATGGTGACACCGTGAGTTACCACACTGGGTGACACCAACTCTAGTGACACCACTAATAAGAGTGCACCAGTATTCCCAGGACTAATGTGCAAGGATTCCAGTCCACATGCTGCCACTCATGTGGATGCATTATTTATATATGGCTCCTCCCTCCATAACTGTCATCTTTCGGCCTGTGAGGGAGGGAATTAGTCTGGCCCAGCTCCATCAGGGCTAGGCTGAAGAAAGAGGCTCCTCTCTCTATAACTGTCATCTTTCGGCCTGGGAGGGAGAGAATTAGTCTGGCCCAGCTCCATCAGGGCTAGCCTGAAGAAGAAGAGCCCTCCCTCCAGTCCATCTGCCTTGGTCCAGGCCTCAGAGGGGGGGAAAAATTGCTGGACCTGATCCCCTTCCTCCCTACCATTCCCTTCTCCTTTTGTGTCGTGTCTTTTAGATTGTAAGCCTGAGGGCAGGGAACCGTCTATTATCCTCTCTGTTGTAAGCCGCCCGGATTCCCAGTGATTGGGTGGCATATAAATATTATTATTATTATTATTATTATTATTATTATTATTATTATTATATGCATGTCCACATTTCTGCACATGTGATTGTTCTTCAAAGAAATGACAGCAGTGGTTTAAATCCTATTAGGCCTGGCTAGAGTAGGACCTTTGAATCGGTCGAATTTGGCTGTGTGTTGGCTCACCATCCAGCAACTGATTTAATGGGCCTACCATAGTTGGAAGTAACCAGTAGAAATCTAGCCAAGGAAAGGACCCATGGGAACTGCTAGCAGTTCTCCTTGTTGTTCAGTACCGTCCATTAGTAGTTGTAACACTGAAGAGGGATGGGAGAAGATGCCAGCCACAGATGCTGGGGAAATGTCAGGAAGAAACTCTTCTAGACCATGGCCACATAGCCTGAAAAACCCACAAAAAACGATGGGAGAAGCGTCTGCATAAAACTGCCTGCTTAACCGTTTTATAGCACGGATGAAAATCTGAGCCCCTTCAGTTGTTGAGCTCCTATTTCCATCATGCTTCACCTTGGCCAGGCTGATTAAAGTTAGTGAGAACTGGCCCCAGCTCTGTTTTGCAGGTTCTTCTTGTGATAGAAGCATCCCTCTATAGTAGAACAGCTGAAGTTGAGCATAGGACTGAGCAATCAATTTAATCATAGAATAAGTGGTATTTCAAATCAGGAGAATGTCTCAGTTGCTTTTGATTTGATCTTTTCAAATTCAAGTGCTGACTGAAGTTTCAATTGTAATTGCAGTACCCTGGGAGTAAGCATTGTTGCATTCAATATCTGAGTGTGCTAAAGATTGCACTGTGTGACTAGCACAGTATAATTCTATTGACGAAACGAAAACCAGAACTAATTCTGGTTTTATGTTTTATGGAAGGTAAATAAAATAAAGAAGTGATAAATTACTACGAATTACTCAGTGCCTGCTGTGACATTCTTTAAAGGAAAAAAAAAGGTTTAATTTCAGCAGGTTTTGAAGATAGGAGAGGTTATAGTAAAATGATGTAGCAGTGATTTAAACAATTGCTTATGAAAGGTTCATGTATAGTACAGCCAGTGTGGCATAGTTATTTGATTGTTGGACTATGATTATGGAGATCAGCATTTGATTCCCTGCTTGAGCAGAAAAACCCACTTGGTGACCTTGGGCATGTTACAGTCTCTCAGCCTCAGAGGATGGCAGCGGCAACCCCCCTCTGAAGAAACTTGCCAAGAAAACCCTGTGGTAGGTTTGCCTTAGAGTCATCATAAGTAAAAAACAACTTAGAGGCACACAACAACAAAAACAACAGCAAACATACATTGATGGCCCTTGAAGGCAAGCATTATAATAATAATAATAATAATAATAATAATAATAATAATAATAATAAAATTTTATTTATATACCGCTTTTTCATTG
The DNA here is from genome assembly GCF_019175285.1 of Sceloporus undulatus. Lineage (NCBI taxonomy): Eukaryota > Metazoa > Chordata > Lepidosauria > Squamata > Phrynosomatidae > Sceloporus > Sceloporus undulatus. The sequence goes on along the minus strand of NC_056522.1, from coordinate 345,059,873 downwards.
ATCAAAGCGGTTTAACAACATGTAAAAATTACAATATAGAAACATCAATATATTAAAAACACAGTAAACAATAAACCATTTCTCATGCCAGCTCAACAGTGCTGTCAGAAGGCGGGGGGGGGGGGGGGGGATTCGGGAGTCAGGAGTCAGGGGTATGCCTGCTCAAAAAGGTGTGTTTTCAGCCCCTTCTTAAATTGGACTAAGGAGGTGGCCGAGTGGAGCTCGCCAGGGAGCGAGTTCCAGAGCTTGGGGACCGAGATAGAAAAGGCCCTCCTGGTGGTGATAGACAATCTAGCCTCCGGAACTCTTAACATTTGCTTCCCGGCTGATCTGAGTGTGCGGGGCGGATTATATGGAGAGAGGCGGTCCTCCAAGTACCCTGGGCCCAAGCCATTTAGGGCTTTATAGGTAATAACCAACACCTTGTATTGTGCCCGGAAGCGAATAGGCAGCCAATGAAGGTCTTTTAAGACCGGTGTTATGTGACTGGTCCTAGGTGTATTAGTGACCAGTCTTGCCGCCATATTCTGCACCAGTTGCAGCTTCTGGGTATGGTACAAGGGTTGCCCCATGTAGAGCGCATTGCAGAAATCCAAACAAGAGGTTACCAGAGCATGTACCACTGTTTCTAGGTCCCCCCGGCTCAGGTAGGGACGCAGCTGGCGTATCAGCCGAAGCTGATAACAGGTGCTCCTGACCATCGCATCCACCTGTGAGGTAAGGTGGAGTGACGAATCAAGAAGCACCCCCTGTTGTGCTATTATCCAAACTTCTTTTATATATTTAGTGGGAAGAAATCTTCCAGTTTGCAAATTGTGATAGGCTCATAAAGAAATTATTTTTTTTCTGTATCCCAGGTGAAGGCACTCCCATGCCCTCTGGTGTGAGAGGCTTGGCTCGCCATCCCAGTTCCATGCTGTCCCAACAAACTCAGACAACTCTTAGCGGCATGTTCAATAAAGCCTCTTTATTCAACATCCTTACTGCAACTAACTTTAAGACTGAACTAACAGCTTGTGTTACTTCACCCAGGCTGTGACAAGAGAGAGAGAGAGGGTTTCATAATCTTCTCACCTTCTCTGAGCCTTGGCTTGAAGGTCCAGGGAGGCAGGGAGGCACTTCTATGCTGGTTCCAAGTCAGCCTTTTCAACAATAAGTGGTCATGGCCCATGCTTCCACCGGTAACCCCGTATATCCCACCAGATTCCTTCTTAATTTTCTAGAGGGTCGTGGAGTCCAACATCTCCTGGCCGGAGTGGAGTACCTGCTAGATGTGGTGTCTTGCCTAACTCCCTCTCCACTTTTGGGTCTCACACCTTTACATGTTCATGGTTGCCAGTTCAGGGTCTTCCTCTTCCCTGCTGCAGGTCAGCAGTCCACCTCTCTCTCCAAGGAAGAACAACCACCATTCTCTCCCTCTTCCCGACCCCCTCATGCATGCCCCCTCTCCTTCAGTCTCTCTCTCCTCCTCTTTGACCACGCCTTGCCCTCATCTCTTATATCCAGACTCACTAGTCCCTCCTTTTTCTTCCGCTTCCAGTTTCCCCTGCTCTGGGTCCTTCCATCTTTCTCCTGCCTCCAGTCTCTCTCCTTCCAGCTTCTTCTTCCTGGTTCGCCCCCTTTCCACCCCACAACACTGATCTCTCCTCGGTCACCCTACTACACTAGGTTAAATCTTTTGCAGACTTGCAGTGCGGACTCTATTCGCTAGATGGTCTTCGGTGTAATTTTGTACTCTATGATTCTATGAAATCACAGGAGTTATTCTGAAACAAGCCAAAGTATGCTTAGACTTAGTTTTTGTTTCTTGGTGTGAAAGTAGAAGTGTTATGTTGTAACATTTTATGTTTTATAAATTATATTTGTTTGTTTTTTTAGATACAAATGGCAGAATCCTCCAGTGACTCTGACCATGTACGCCATAGAATTGGGAGACGGGGTCCTGTGAGAGCAACTAGAACCCGAAATCATGGTGTTGAAGATGTCACAGAGAAGATCCATACTTTAGCAAGCACTTTACAGGTTGTGAATAGCAGTTCACCTTGCATAACATGTTGTATGTCTCTTGTGCAGATAAAAAAAAAGGACTCTAGTTCTTCTCTGTGAAATGGTTGACTTGTCTTGCAGCAGTCTTGTTGGTGGAGTATATATTTTGGGATCAAACCAAAGAAGGTTACTGCATTTATTTCTGTTGACTGTTTGAATCCCAGCTAGTGCTGACGGAATGCTATCCATTTGGTTTGTAGTCCTAAAACAGTGGTCCCCAATTTTTTTTTTTTGTTGCCATTACCCCCTTTCCTTTTGGATAACAATCCTAGGACTGCCCCCACCCCCCAAACATATTTCTTGATATTAGGTCTACTATTCTACTGCACATTCAAAAAAGCCAGTCTCGGTCATTGCTCCTTTTACCACCCAGTCCCCATGGGAGCAGCAACCAAGTAGCTGGATGAGCAGTAATTGAGAAGCCTCTTGCCTATGCCATCCTTGCGACAGAGCTATCACTAGAGAGCATGCAGGCTGTGGGCTGCACTGGGTGACACAATAAGTTAGATGACACTACAGCCTACACCCTAGCAATGCCACTTGCTCCCTAAACGTCTGCCTTTTGGAAGACACGGGGCATAGCATTAATGTATATTGTAAGACACAAGAAGCTCAGATGAAGAGAATGTATGGCCAGAAAGTGGGGGCAAATGAAGCCTCTCCTTTCTCTGACCACTGAGTTTCAAACACCTTCTGGGATATGAGGAGGAGACAGGGCAGAATTGTCTGGGTTCCTCCATCCTCTGGATATGTGAGAGGGAGAAGCAGGCAGAAGAAGCATGGAGAGAGTGAATGTGAGGGAGTCTGTTGTCTACCATTGACACAAGAGACTCCAGGTGATAGGGTTAATGGGAGGGTGACAGCATGAGTTATTGCACTAGGTGATACCAGTCCTACTGATGCCACTGCCTTGTGGCAAATATCAGTGTGGGCAAGAGACCTCTAAGTCACTGCTTAGCCAGCTGCTCAGTTGCAGCTCCCAAGGTGACGAGGTGCAAAGGGAAAAGCTTCTTCCTAGTGAGAAAGGACGTTGGGGTGGATAGGGGCACAGCAGGTGTGTCTCTAGGGGGTCTAATGGAAGCCAGATGCTCTGGATTGGAGACTGGCATAGAAAAAGGAAAGATTTTAGATTTTGGAGCCAGTCCAAGGCAAAGGGCTCTTTCCAATAATTGACCCCAAATACTCTTCTCCTTCTCCAAAGATGTGCCTTCCCCACACAGCTTCAAGTGTTCATCAAAACATTGTTCTTTTGCTACCTCTTCTCTTAGCCTGTCCGAGGAAAGAAAGCAGGAGCAGTGGTGCAACTCCAACCTGCCAGTCCTGGAAAAGCTCACAAAGCTTAAGCAGTGTACCAAATCTGAAAGCTCCTTTTTGCCACCACTTTTTCCTGGCTGCCAGTGGTCTTAACACTTCACTCCAGTCTGTTAGTCTGTCCCAAAATGGCACCACTCCAAGCCACAGAAGCGTGCCCAGCACCCAAGCCTTGTGAGAATTTCCCAGCGGCCACTATAAGCAAAAGATGTAGCTGAGGAAGTGAGCTCATTTGGAGGGGTGAAGAACAGGAGACAGCACCACTCAAAGCTATCAGCATGGCTGTGTGGTGGTTTTAAGGGATCCTGAAAAGAAGTTTCATGCAACCCCCAGCATCGTCTTAAAGGCTGCTGGTTCCTCTTGTTTTTCTGGCACAACAATATTTTGACTGAAAGGCCCCTTGCCATCTCCTTTTCCCCTCATTGCCCCCTTGGATTTTTCCACTGCCCCTAGAGAGGGTGTACCACCTACTTTGGGAATTGCTGTCCTAAACTATAATTACAGTACTGGTACCTGCAAATGTGTAGTTTGGGTTGTATGGCTCCCACAATTATTAGTTAAATGTTGAGGGAAAGGGTAAGGGTTTAAGGTATCTATTAAAGGTCTTTTTTTTGGAGGGGGGAATACATTTTTTTACAAATGCCTGCTAAAACTCTTGACATTACCTTTCCAGTAAAACTGTGTCCCCAGTTGGTTCACAACACACTTAGAATGTCAACCAGTTGAAATAAATTAAAATAAAATAAATGTAGGCAATTTGGTGGTAAAGTTGCAAGTTAAGAGTTAATCGAATAGTACTTATATTGGGGGGACAGACAGTTTTCCAGAAATTCTTTGATAGTAGGAGTCAATCTAGTAGTAATTATAATTTGTTCCCCCCCCCCAATGGTTATGGTGAAGACTTTTATCAAAGCCTTATTAATAATATAAGCAAGCACATTCAGTTATAGATCGATTAAATCAGTAAAACCCCAAACAGATTAAGAGGTTCAAAGTATTTCTCCAGACTGGATGAATGAATGAAATTGGAGGGCAGACAAGTGAAAAATCACATACAAATGCAAATTGATACTCTTTGGGGCTACAGATCTTAACTTCACATAAACTGTTGGGGTTTAAATTGGCTATTAATACTTAGGACAGAGATTTTACAGCCACAGTGGAAAGATTTATTTATCCACATTAGTCCCCAAATGAGCTACTGCGAGTATATTACATATAAGCATCTCAAAATTGAGTTCCTTTACTTGGCAGTAAGGAAAATATTAGAAGCATCAGAGATTTTAAAACTATGATGTTTGTAGTTGGAATTTTGGTTTAATTATATTTTCTTTTAACATTTCTTTTAAGGATACCAATCGGAACCTGAGAAATGTGGACCAGATGTTAGGCCAGTATCGAGAATACAACAATGAACAAGCAGAAGCAATTGCAAATGTAAGCAGCCCTTGGTAAAACTTAAAATATACTGCTTGCTGCTCATAAAAATGTGATAGATGTGTTTTCCTTCCTACTCTCTGCTGAGGCCTGGCAGTTCAGTTAACTTACCTTAATTTAGATCAGTGCTGCTCAAGCTATCCAATGTGGGCAGTTGGCAATTACTGTTTTCCAGGCACCAGCACTAAATTTGTTCCCATTGGCTTCATTTGTTTCTTTTCTGGAAACTTGCCAAGTACCAGAAGCCATTTGCTTGGGGACTGCCAGTGGTCCAAGAACCATCACAATGGGTATTTTATTATTATTATTATTAACCTTTATTTATGAAGCGCTGTAAATTTACACAGCGCTGTACATGCAATCTTTTTAGTTAGATGGTTCCCTGCCCTCAGGCTTACAATCTAAAAAGACATGACACAGAAGGAGAAGGGAGTGGTGGGAGGAGGTAAAGGTCCAGCAGTTTCCTCTCACCTCCGAGGTCTGGACCAAGGCAGATGGACTGGAGGGAGGGCAGCTTCATAATGGATGGTTAATCATTATCCAGAGAAAATACATAATCACAGTAGGATAATACATATACAGTACATAGGAATACGGAAATGGATCGATAAACAGCCACAACACCAGAACATCAGATAGTAAGCGACAATTATGCGATGTTTACTATCTGATGTTCTGTTGTTGGCTGTTTATCGATCCATTTCCTGTATTCCTATGTACTGTATATGTATTATCCTACTTGTGATTATGTATTTTGACCAAGTTCTCTTTAACACTATAAAATTATGACTCTTTGAATCCATTTTAACTGCCATGGCTTCATCCTGCAGAATCCTGGGAATCTTGAACAAGTGCTAGACAGCTACCACTGGCTGGTTCAGCATTTGGGTAGCACTGGTCTAGAGGGTAGTAGATAGCTGAGAAAGGCTGGGACCTACCAAGTTTTATAGTAGTTTTTTCTTTTCTTCTTACTAATTTCTATTCAAGATTAATGCTGAAAGACAGTACGTAATACTGTGCTTCATGATGCACAACTTTGAAATGGTATTTTTGGATTTCAGTTCTCAGAGCCTCCTCTGCTGTGATGATGGCTCAAGGATTCTGGTAGTGTAGTTCAAAAACACAACCTGCCCAAACTATGGTGGAAATGCACAGCCTTTATTTCATCTTCAGTATTTAGCAGTGCCAGGGTGAGAACATCAGATTCAATAATTCATTTGTTTATAATTCTTTACCTATAAGATTCGTTACCAACCTTCTTGTTTCATTTGGTTGTTTTTTCCTTCCTTCTGTCCATCTGCTTCTAAAGAAATTACTTTTCTATAAAATAGTTTTTGTTCATCCAAATGCTGAACCAGCCAGTGGTAGCTGTCTAGCACTTGTTCAAGATTCCCAGGATTCTGCAGGATGAAGCCATGGCAGTTAAAATGGATTCAAAGAGTCATAATTTTATAGTGTTAAAGAGAACTTGGTCATTGTTTACTGGAACTGAAAGGTACTTGGAGTGTAGAACAGGGTTTCTTAACCAGGGCTTCTTGCAAGCCTAGGTTCTATGAGAGGTCATGTTTGGGGGGGGGGGATATTTTTTTTGAGGTGTAGATATAACTATTTTTATGCATGGGTTCCCTGAGACCTGAAAATTATTTCCAGGGTTAGAGAGTGTAGGGTAAAAAGCCCGAGAAAGGCTGGTGTAGAGTAATGAGATGAGTGAAGAAGAATAAAGTAGAGCAGAGAAACTTGATTGAAGAGTCAGGAAGTGACAATAGCAGTTTCCCAGAGTCCATTCCCATCTCAACAAGGAATGGATTAATGCTTTGAGCTCAGTATTTCAGTGTTTCACAGCCTGAGTCTTCCAAGTGTGTGGTTCTCTGGCATATGAGAGGATTAGGCTGACTCACCTCCCTGGAATAACTGACTGACAGAATCATAAAGTTGAAAGGGGTCTCATGAGCTATTGAATGTAGCCCCCTGCTTAATGAAGATCTCCTGTTAGAGCATTCCTAGCAAGACAGCTGCCCAGCCTCTTTTTGAAGACATCCAGAGAAGGTGACTGTACCACCTTGTTAGGCCATTGGTTCTGTTGCTGAACCACTCTCTTACTATCAACATATTCTTTCTAATGTTCAGTCAAAATCTACCCTCCTGTAACATGAAAGCATTAGGCCTAGTTCTACCTAGGCATCAGAGAACAAGCCTGCACCCTTCTCTTAGTGGTATTGAGGTCAGGTAGACTGACATGCAGTCTCCTGGATTTACTTTTTTGGCTTTTTTGAAGAGAGGAACAACATTTGCTCATTTCCAGCCTTCTAATACCTCACCCATTCTCCAACAATTTCTAAAAATATGATGGAAAGTGGTTCTACAGGTACGTCAGCAAGTTCCTTCACTACTCTGGGATGCAGTTCATTTGACTGCAGATCTGAACTCACTTAGATTAACTAGGTGATTCTGGACTATCTCCTCATCAATCTTGATTTGCAACCCGGAGGCCAAGCTTGTAATTGCTTCTCATTCTCTCTTCCTCAGAGGATGGGAAAGGCACCCCCCCCCCTAAAAAAAAAAACCTTGCCAAGAAAACCTTGTTATAAGGTCACCTTATAAGTCAGGAAATGACCTTAAGGCATGCAACAACAACAAATTTAAGTGTGCTAATGTTTAGGAAGGATCGTGGTGTGTACTTTTCGTGCAGGTTTGAGTTGGATCTTAAATGTGTGAAATTGATTTTTATAACCAGATATTGAGATGGGCAGCTATTGTCCTTGAGATGTTAGACTTTAGTTCCCGTGATACCTCACTTTTGGCTATGTTGGCTAGTATGAGGTTCTGGTTATATCTGCACTGCCACCAAATGTGAATATTTTTACTGATCACACCTCTGTCTCCTCTAAGAATGGGGGCTTTCTTTTATCCTCACCTCGGTCACCAATGTTAGGACCTTCTTCTATCCCACTGCTGTGGCTGTCAACTGTGGGGACCGCCTAGATGTAATTCCCATGTGAGATGTTATTTATCATACTATCCCCACTTGACACCACCCCTCTTTGTTAGCTGTTGCCACTACAAATACTTTTTCTAAACCCAGGCTTTCTTACATATAGTGTTCCTGGAGGCCCCAAGGCATATGATACAAAAATAATACAGTCAGTCCTTCTTATACACAGATTTTTTATACACAGATTCAAGCATCCACGGTTTGAAAATGTTCCAAAAAAGTATAAATTTCAAATATCAAACCTCACTTTTCCATTTTTTATAAGGGACACCATTTTGCTATGTCATATTTAATGGGACTTGAGCATCCACGGATTTTGTTATACACAGAGGATCTTGGAACCAAACCCCAGCATATAACAAGGGTCTACTGTACTTTATTAATAGAATTTGAACATAATGTAACAAAATATTTTCACATCTCTGTCTCACTCTCATTGAGATGACTCGCACCCTCTCTAATTCTCCTAACCACTCCAACTCTAACCCTACCCACTAACTAAACTTAACAAACTACTTATTCTCCATGCCACAGTCTTATTCAAATCTCCTCAAACATTTCACCAATCACCACCCACTCCCAACAGTCCATTCTCTCACCCTCTCTGGACAGATCCTTACTTTATTATACCAAATAAATGAAACACATTACCTCCTGAATATAACATAACTGCTATGGCTCATGAATGTTGTAATTCAAAAACATCTGGTAGGCCCCATTTGCCTAACCCTGATGTTTGTGTGTTTATGTGTGTTTATGTATTTTTGATTGAAACATACATATTAATGGTTGCAGTGGGCTACAAATTTTAAAAAATAAGTTTATCCATATCAAGCTATCACTTATCTTGTTATATTAAATCTGGTTCTAATGCCTATATCAGAACTTGCAGAAGTAGAAACCTTTCACTTTCTAATATAATATTAAGGTGTCAGAATATTGGATAACTCAATATAACTGCTAATTATCAAATCTTTCGATGGGAGGAGAGACTGCTGTTACAGAAACTGTTTTATGTTGTTAACTTGATTTCTGAATAATAGCTATAAAATAGCTCTAATTGTAACCAACTATTTTTAAAACATATGCTTGTCAGTTATGACTCATCTGTAAGGAAATAGAGGATGCTTCCAGATGGCTGATTCTCCCTGCAATAAAGCAGTGAGAAACAATTAACTCCTAAAGGCAACTCTTTGATGAGGTTTGCAAATTAATAAAATCAAACTGGAAGGTGTTGGGGTGGGAGGAAACAGACATAATCTAGCATGCATATTTGCTTTTAATGTGGCACAGAACTAGCTAGAGCAGGCTCAAGATTCCTATACTGGTAGTGTTAGCCTTTTGGATTATTGATGCTTGTCACAGTCCTATGACTGCTGTGAGAATTAACCATGTTGATTCAGTTTCCTGATCACATGCACAAATTCTGTTTTTGGGTGTGCTCATGGGCTAGTCTTTCTAGTACATTTAAACTCATTGCTGCTTGTATCTTTTTCCAGGCCTTCTTCCTCGTCTTCAGTTTTTGTAAATTTCAGCAAGGTTAGGCGGAAAGGGGTGCAAGTTAGGCTGTTGGTAGACTTCAAAAAAAATTAAACAGTGAAAATATAAAGGTTAGCCTAGTAGTTTGTTGACAAGTACAGTAAATTTGAATTGGGCAGAAGATAGATTGAGGTCTCAAAGAATATCTGAACAATGGTGATAACAGCAGGGCTCCTTTCCCACTCTAAATTATGTTATCAAAATGAACAACACTAGGAATGGATTTTTGTGTAAGAGATATATGTTGCCAGTTCTGGTGATGATTAAAAAAAGGCAGGCCATTCTGTGATTCTAATTCAATTCTCCATCTGCTTCTAAATGTCTGTTTTACTCTTGACTCCACTTGATGGGTCTTGGGGATCACATAGATAATAAAGTACATCCTGACTGTAATGCACAATATACAATTTACTCTCATGAAGGAAAGAAGAAAGCATTTAAAAATATAATGCTTATTTAAACCAAGGTATGCCTTGGGATACACAGAAATATAGACATTAGAAAACGTTGGATCTGCCTGACAGGTGTTTTTTTTTTCCTTTCTATATCCTCCCCCATCCTGTTAATTTGATATCAGGTTGCCATCCTGTTGATTGTGTATAGTGCATTTTTGTCATACATAATCTCTTAATGTCGTCTTTCTAATGTGCTGCCCTTTTAATGCAGCTTAAAGAAACACTGGAACAATCCATAGGCCAATTAAGGAGCCAACGCTTACTGAGAAATTCAGGAGAAAGAAGTGCTTCTCTTTCAAGCTTATATGCAAGTGATCTGGATAGTGGAGCCCCAGGTATGTTTTAAGAGGTGTCAAACTGCACTTATCTGACAGAATGCCTCACTGAATTCAGTGGAACTTACTTTTGAGTAGACGCACATAAGATTGTTCTGTTAGTATATCATATCAAAATACTTCACTCTGTCTGTGTAGCATTTCAGTAAACTAGGAGGTTGAATAGTGCCATGTATGCATAATTACTGAGTGAATGAAAGGATCTTAGTATCTAGAAAGGCTGTAATTTGCTTCCTTTATGAATAATAAAGACAAGGTTGTTTTTGCCTTTTTAAATATAAGCCCATCCTGTTTGCCACCACTGTCACTAGCCATAGGATAATGTTAGCTGTCATTAACAGAAGGCAGAATCAAGCTTCCTCTCTGTATAGTAAGGTCAAGATTGTTTTTGACTTCTTAAATATGAGCCCATCCCCTTTGCCACCACTGTCAGTGGCATAGGAGAAAATCAACTATCATTAGCAGAAGGAGGAGCCGTGCAATAAGCTTCTATGTTAGATTACTATGGTTTCCTGTTATGTGGTTCTTGCATAAAACTGTTAAGACCATTTTTTATGTTGCAGTTTCTTTGAAGAGTTAATAATTTGATAAATACCTTGAGAATTACCTTTTGTATCAGTGGGAGGATATACAGGCAATCAGTCAAGTTATTTACAATCCAGAATTTCTCCAAAATTGGGACTCAAGGTGCCAATCAATGCTTTTCTCAATAATCCCCACAACAGCCCTGTAAAGTATTTGGGTGTTGTAGATTTTAAAGGAGGGGAGCCCGAGGTTGATGGAGAAATAGTGGCTAAGACTGCTGTTGGAGTTTGTAACTAAGTGATGACCACAGTGGCCAAATGACTTTCAGCCATTTTAAGGGGTAGATAATTGTTTAACTCATTGAAATCATGGCTTCTGGTAGTGATAGAAGTATTCCTGGGGCAATACCAGAATTTTGCAGTCTAGCAGTGGTCCATTCTGTAACTTTTTGTAGAACTCGAGTTACAATAATTTTTTTCCTGTTGTACCCATGGGCTATAGTATGAAAAATTTAAATATTCATATATGATATCATATCCAGACATATTGAACTGGTGAGGTGCTAAACTACTATGAAATCAGTAGCCATATTGAAAAAAAGGAATGGTTTGCCAGTCTTGAATTGTGGAAACTTCTCTTACAGTAGGGGTGAAGGGCTTGTGATCCTTTAGATGTTTTTGTCTGCAGCTCTCATAATCCCTTACTCTTGGCTGTATTGACTAGGGATGGTAGGTGTTGCAGTTCAACATCTGAAGGACCATATGTTCCCATTCCTGCCTTATGATGTTGTCTGAGATGGTTTAAAAGTAATTAATGAAGGAGCCAGGCATGCTTCTTGGAGAGGGAGCCCAGTCACAATAGAGCTACTGCAAAAAATGTTCTGTATCCAGTGCCTCACCAACCTGTAAAATCTTACTGGTGGGCCTTTGCAGATGAACTTAGGACCTAGGCAATGTCATACAGGTGTAGGTGAGCTAACAATTTTAAACTTGTATTTATGTGAATTTTACAAGCAAGTCATAATGGTTTGTCTTTCTGTCTCTTACCTTGTGAAGAAGGTCGTCACTTTCAACCTACCTCTCCCCTCAAGGATTATGGTGAAACAGTAGGTGCTAGACGCTACCGGTCTAGATCAGCTGTCCAATTTGTTGACCGGGGAGATAACGGGAACCAGGTAGGTATAATTCTTTACCAAATGTTAGCTCCAACTCCATTTACCATCTTCATAATATTATCACTTGATAGAGTTTCTATTTCAATTGATAAAGTGCATGGGTATATTTAAGACCCCTTGTATAGCTCCTCAGGACAGATACTTCAAATCACTCATTATGTATGCAATGTTGTGGAAAAATAACTGAGTTGAATTGTCTCATAGCATCACAAATTTACCCTTACTCTGAGTTGACAGTGGCCACATCATTAATGCCAAACTTGCATTTTTCTTGCATTCCAAAGTAAACAACTTTATTGCTGTTGATGTTTTAAATTTTGTCCAAAAGTGGTGCTGTAAATTGGTTACTATCTAGGTCCTGAAGTAGAATTATATCAGCACTTGAAAAAGAGTGACAAATTCCTTTCAAAGATTAAGCAGTAAATACTATACTTATATTCTGTGTACCCTTTAATACAGCCAAAAAAGCACATATATATTTTAGGCATGCTATATTTTAGTTGCTTGTCATAATTTGGTCCAAATTTATTACTTAATATGTGGCTAAGCAGCATGCTGAGAATGATGAAATGCTACAAGGCAGAAGCTCTTAAAAGCCTTAAAACCATTTATTGCAGGGATAGGACTTGTATTGCCCTCCAGATGTAGTCGGTTTGTAGCTGTCAGTACTCCTCACTATTGACTGTGCTAGCTAGGCTGCTGAGAACTTCAGGAGTGCCACATTATTGTGCTATGGAGTTATTCCATTGCTCATGGACAGTCTTATGCATTATTACTTGAAAATAAGTTCCATCATGTTCCTGCCGTTATGCATCTGTTTACAGCATTGTGGTCCAAGTAAAGAAAACCTTGTTTTGTGTATGTGTGTGTATATATATATATTCAATGTATATTCAAGTTATACATTAAATAAAATATTATCTAAGTGTGTTAAAATTAAAATAGCTAGGGTTTATTAAAGAATAAACACCCGATGTAGCAAATGTATTTGTATTTTCAACCTTGCAGAACCAATAGGCTTGCAGACACCCTTTGTGTGTATGCTTCCGAAAGAGGTCACCACCATTCATGCTTTTAGGAACTCTTATGCCTTAAGTGCACAAAAGCCAGCTTACTCACTTACTTTTAACTCTCTTCAGGGTTGTCATGATCAGCCTGTAATAACCAAGCAGAGAGAAGTAAATGCATCTGAGGAAGCAGACTGAAGTCTACAAAAGCTCATGCTGCCAATTTCTTTTTCAGTTAGTCTAAAAGGTGCTACAAGATCTCTCTACGTACTGTTTTTAATCAGTTAATTTTACAGTAAAACGAATGAACAATGAACTGACCAGACTTTTCAGGAACTTTGGAATGATTCAGCAAATCATTTTTAAGGTGCAGGACACCCCTCAGCCTTCTCAGCTGATATTACCGTACTTCTTCAGTATCTACATGAAGACACAGGAAATCACTTCTAAAATCAGTGACATATTTGGAAGGTTGTTGTTGTTAGTTGCTCTCGACTCGGTACTGACTTATGGTGACCCTGTGGATGAGACACCTCCAAGAATTCCTGCCTTGCCCAAATCCTGCAGACCCTTGCCCATAAGACCTCTGATTGAGTCTATCCATCTGGTTTGTGATCTCCCTCTCTTTCTTCCACCCTCTACCTTTCCTAGAATTACTGTTTTTCTAGTGATCCATGTCTTCTCGTTATGTGGCCAAAGTACGTTAGTGTTTACTTCATCATCTTTGCTTCCAAGGAGGCCCCTGGTCTGACCTGTCCAAGAACTCATTTGTTTGTCTTCTTGGCTGTCTATGGTATCCTAAGTACTCTTCTCCAGCACCACATTTCAAATGAATTGATTTTCTTTCTGTCTGCTTCGTTCCCTGTCCAGCTCTCACATCCATACATGGTAATTGGGAAGACAATGGCCTGGATGATTCTGGCTTTAGTACTCAGTTATACATCTTTGCTCTTTAGTATCTTTTCCAATTCTTTCATAGCTGCCCTTCCCTATTTTTTGACTGCAGTCTCCATTCTGGTCAATGTTTGATCCTAGATATGGAATCCTATCCTATTATTTGATCTTATTTGATCCTAGAGACTTGGAAGGATAGATGGGCAATTCTGTGGCTATTCATACAGTCTAGTTATAAAGGTCCTTACTGGGCATCAGTTTACACCATGCATCTGAGAACGTAGTCTGTCATGCTGATGCTACAACTTCTTCCATACATTTATGGAGCCTTGGTGGTGCAGTGGTTAAATGCCAGTACTGTACTCCAAGGTTGACTCAAGCTTTCATCTTTTCGTAGCTTGGTAAAATGAGTATCCAGCTTGTTGGGAGTAATTAGCTTACAGACTGTAAACTGCTTAGAGAATGCTGAGTTCACTGATAAATGGTATACAGTAGATACGTACATGCCATTGCTTTTGCTAGTCTCAATGGTGATACAAGACTCCTTTGTATACTCATATCCAAAAGAAAGTGAGAGAGGAGAGGATAGATTTGTTAGTCTAATAATTATATGGAATTAATGTAGCAGATACAGCCAGTGACAGAAGCATCATGCCTCTTTATATCATTAGATGGAGGATGCAGTTGCAGTCATGTTTTGCTAGTGGGCTTCCCGTAGGAATGGATTGGACACTCTGTGAAGAGAATGTTGGATTAGACAGACCTTGAGATGTTTCAGCGTGGCTCTCCTCATGTTCTTTGTTGAAAGAAAAGGAAAAAGCTAGAAAAGCAGACTGCAAATGTAAGATGAAGTCTTAAGGGGCTTTATGATGGTGATACACTGAGTACTCTGGATCTCAGATGGCATGACTGGAAAAGGAGGAGAAGTTCTAAAAAGCTCATATGTAGGTCAAAATAAAGAAGGCAGCCTGATGAATTGAAAGAGTGAGAGTAAAGTTGAACAAAAAATACTGAAAAATATATTTACATGTATTTTGAAATTTAGGCTAAAAAGATCCATCTAGGTTTGGCCCAGACTGTAATGTATTGGGCCAATTCTAAATTGTTCTAGATCTATTGTGAAGATACATGAGGTTCAGTCTCCAAATGCCACTTTATAGAAACAAGCTAATTATGAAATCTTTTGGAGTAGTCCAGCAATATCTGAAAAATCTTACCTGTTTTTATGTAAAAACAAATGGTTTTAAAACATTGTAAATACGAATACCTTGTTTTATAAAAATACAGAATATACATTTCTTGAACCTACCTAGTTTTGTACCTTGACACTGAATCAAGCAAATATATTTAAAATGCACACTTTTAATCTGTGTGTGGTTGTATTACAGTTGCACTCTTTACACCAGTCACTTAGAGACCTCAGCAGTGAACAAGTTCGTTTAGAAGATGATCTCAGCAGAGAGCTCTCAAGAAGAAATCGGTATGAACAGAAATCATGGTTTTGGTTGATATGACATGGCTGTATCTGCACTGCAGAAATAATCCGGTTTGACACAATTTTAGCTGTTATGATGCAATGCTATGGAGTTCTGGGAATTGTCATTTCATGAGATATTTAGCCTTGTCTGTCAAACAGTTCTGGTGCCACAACAAACTACAGTTCTCAGAATTCATAGAATCATAGAGTTGGAAGAGACCACAAGTGCCATCCATTCTAACCCCATTCTGCCATACAGGAACTCACAATCAAAGCATCCCCAACAGATGGCAATCCAGCCTCTGTTTAAAGATCTCGAAAGGAGACTCCATCACACTCCAAAGGAGTGTGTCCCACTGTTCAATAAATAAATAAATAAAAATTTTATTTATATCCCGCCCTTCCTATAATCAGGGCGGCTTACAACAGGGTTAAAATACAATCCATACAAAACAGAAGAATTAAAATACAAATACAACAAGTCATACAAAAAAAGTAACAAGCAAAAAGCCCCATAGCCCAACCTCTTGGCCACGGAAGAGGAGGGAGGCCCACAGGATTTTATTCGGGGAATGCCTGTTGGAACAGGAAGGTTTTCAAGTCCTTCCTGAATTGGGCCAGGGTGGTGGACGAGCGGAGCTCAGTGGGCAGCGTATTCCAAAGGGCTGGGGCAGCCGTGGAGAATGTCCTCCGTGTGGTGGAGGCTAACCTAGCCCCAGGCACCTTCAGCAATTGCTGCCCAGACGTTCTGAGGGTGCGAGGCGGAATATACGGGGAGAGGCGGTCCTTTAGGTATCCTGGGCCCAAGCCATTTAGGGCTTTATAGGTAATTACCAACGCCTTATATTGAACTCGGAAGCGGATGGGCAGCCAATGGAGGTCTTTCAAAACCGGTGTTATATGGCTGGTCCTGGAAGCACCAGTGACCAGCCGGGCTGCCATGTTCTGCACCATTTGCAGCTTCCGAGTTTGGTATAAGGGTTGCCCCATGTAGAGTACATTGCAGAAATCCAGTCTCGAAGTTACCAGAGCATGTACAACAGTTTCTAGGTCCCTCTGGGCCAGGTATGGGCGCAGCTGGCGAATAAGCCGAAGCTGATAACAGGTGCTCTTGACCATCGCATTCACCTGAGATGTCAGGTGAAGCGACGAGTCAAGAAGCACCCCCAGACTGCGCACGGAGTCCTTCACAGGGAGCGTGACCCCGTTCAGGACAGGTGGAACCACCGCCATTCCTGGACCAGGAGAACCTATCACAGGTACCTCCGTTTTCTCTGGATTCAATTTGAGTCGGTTTTCCCTCATCCAGCCCATTACTGACTCTAGACAAGCCACGAGAGGAGAGACGCCATCCCCAGTCACTGCATCAGTCGGAGACATAGAGAAAATAATTTGGGTGTCATCAGCGTACTGATAACCCCGCGCCCCATGTCTCCGGATGATCTCTCCCAGCGGTTTCATGTAAATGTTAAATAGCATGGGAGACAGAATGGCTCCTTGAGGGACCCCGGTTTTAAGTGGCCTCTCGTCAGAGCACACGTCTCCCAGCTGCACCATCTGGGACCTCCCGGAGAGGTAGGAGCGGAACCACTGGAGCGCAGTGCCCCCGATCCCCACCTCTGCCAGGCGTCCCAGAAGGATACCATGGTCTATGGTATCGAAAGCCGCTGAGATGTCCAAGAGCACCAACAGGGACACGCTTCCCCCGTCGATGCTCAGACGGAGATCATCGACCAAGGCGACCATGGCCGTCTCAACCCCGTAACCCGCCCGGAAGCCAGTTTGAAATGGATCCAGATAATCCATTTCATCCAAGACCGCCTGAAGCTGGATCGCAACCGCCCTCTCGATCACCTTACCCAAAAATGGTACAGTGGTACCTCGGGATACGAAATACCCATGTTACGAAATTTTCGGGATACGAAAAAATCCCATAGGGAATTATTGTTTCGGGTTACGAATGTTTTTTCGGGTTACGAAAAAACTTTTGGTGCTTTTTTCGGCTTTTTCGCACGGAATCGCGGCTTTTCCCCATTAGCGCCTATGGCAATTCGGCTTACGAAGGCTTTTCGGGTTACGAACGGTGCCGCGGAACGAATTAATTTCGTAACCCGAGGCACCACTGTAGCAGCAAAACAGGCCGATAATTATTATATACCAGGGGGTCGAGGGAGGGCTTTTTTAAAATAGGTTTTACAATGGCCAATTTAAGATGAGATGGAAATAGCCCATCCCTCAGAGATGTATTAACTATCCGGCGTAACAATGATGTTACCGCCGGTCCCCCCTGGGCCGCTAACCACGAGGGACAGGGATCAAGAGAGCAGGTTGTTTTCCGAACACTTCCGAGGATCTTGTCCACATCCTCGGTACTCATCAACTGAAACTGATCCAGTTTAACATAGTCCACGGAGGCTCTGGACACTTCTACCCTAGGTTCTGCTGAAATGTTGGCGTTCAGACCTTCGCTTATACGAGAGGTTTTATCCGCGAAAAAGTCGTTAAACAAGTCACAGCAGGCCTTAGAAGGTTCAAGGATCTGGTTCAGGGCGGGAGGGAGCTGAGTTAGCTCCCTGACCACCCTGAACAACTCTGCCGGACGCGACTCCGCGGACGCAATACGAGCACCATAGAACAAATTCTTTGTTGCTCGTATTGCCTCTCTGTAGTCCTTTAACAGTTGGTCTAGGAGAGCCTTGTCGTCTAAGCAATGGTGTTTCCGCCAACGGTACTCTAGCCGTCGCAGAACCCGCTTCCTTGCCCGGAGATCTTCCGTATACCAGGGCTTATGTTTAGAAGCAGGCCTGAGAGGGCGCTTGGGAGCGAATCTGTGTATATTATTATTATTATTAACTTTTATTTATAAAGCGCTGTAAGTTTACACAGCCCTAGAAAGACCGGTATTCCAAATACCGGTAAGGGCATCAACCGAGTCGCCGTCATTTCCAACCGCGAGCCCCTCTAGGGCTTCTTGGAACCTCTCAGGTTCCATCAGCCTTCGAGGGTGGACCATCCTAACAGGTCCACCACCCCCGGGGGGGGGATCTGGGTAGAGGCCTTGATTTTCACCTCTACCAGGAAATGATCCGTCCATGGCAGGGGGGAAACAGTAGCTATTTCTACCCACGGATTTTCCGCATCCGAACAGAAGACCAAATCGAGAGTATTACCCGCACAATGCGTAGGACCCTGTATCAGCTGAGACAGGCCCATGGCCGTCATGGTATCCATGAATTCCCGAGCCGCACCGGATGGAACATAGCTGGTCGTGAGGGAGATATTAAAGTCACCCAGGACAAGTAGCCTGGGCGTCTCCAATATCAGTTCAGCGACCAACTGTGTCAGCTCGTTAAGGGAGTCCGCTAATGCACGGGGTGGCCGATACACTAACAGAATCCCTAGACTGTCCCTAGCCTTTAGGGTCAGGTAAATACACTCGATATAGGACGTCTGTCGGATGTGGTTCCTGGTGAGGGACACGGTGTTCCTATGTATCAAGGCCACCCCCCCCCCTGCCCACCTAACCTGCGCTGGTCCTTCACCGAGAACCCAGCAGTTCAACAGCTCTTACTGTCAGGAACATCCTCCTAATGTTTAGGCGGAATCTCTTTTCCTTTAGCTTCCGTTCATTGTTCCAGGTCCTATTTTCTGGAGCAGCAGAAAACAAGCTTACTCCACTCCATCCTCAATATGACACACCTTCAAATATTTAAACAGGGCTATCGTATCACCTCTTAACTTTGTTTCCTCCAGGCTAAACATCCCCAGCTCTCTAAGTCTCTTTTCATAGGGCATGGTTTCCAGACCCTTCACCATTTGGTCTCCCTCTTCTGGACACACTCCAGCTTGTTCACATCCTTTTTGAATTGTGGTGCCCAGAACTGGACACAGTATTCCAGGTGAGGCCTGACCAAAGCAGAATAGAGTGGTAGTATTACTTCCCTTGATCTAGACTGTATACATTGAGTGATACAGCCTATAGTTGCATTGGCTTTTTAGCTGCCGCATCACTCTGTTGACACATGTTCAACTTAGGACTCCTAGATCTCTTTCACATGTAGTTTTGTTAAGCTAGGTGTCCCCCATTCTATATCTATGCATTTCATTTTTTCGCCCTAAGTGCAGTGCCTTACATTTTCCCCTGTTGGAATTTATTTTGTTAGTTTTGGCCCTTCTATTAAGGTTACTTTGCCATCTTCTCCATGCAGTGGCCCTACTATTTCTTTCTTCCTTTTAATAATAATAATAATAATAATAATAATAATAATAATAATAATAATTTATATATATATATCCTGCCTCTCCCTGTGGATTAAGGCGGGAGAACAACACAAATATAAAATTACAAGTAGTTAAAATACATTCTCATTATGCAAAAGACAAAAAACAAAACAAACAAACAAAAAACTTAAAAACACAGTAAAAAACCTGTACACGTGCAATATCATATCCAATTCCTCATCGATGTTCCAAGTGGAGTATCATCTTACGCTGTTATAGCAGGTCTGGGGATAGGCTCGCCGGAAGAGATCTGTCTTAATTGCCTTCTTAAAGGCATCTAAGGTGGTAATGAGATGGATCTCCTCCGGCAAGCCATTCCACAGTTTGGAAGCCATCACAGTGAATGCCCTGTGGGAAGCAGATCTTAATCTTTGGAGAATCCAATAGATTTTTCCCAGTAGTTTTGAGAGTGCGGGGCGGATTGTGTAGGGAGAGGCATTCCTTCAAGTAACTCGAGCCCAAGCCATGTAGGGCTTTAAAGGTAATAACCAACACTTTGTTCTGCGCCCGGAAACTAATTGGAAGCCAGGGAAGAGATCTTAAGACTGGTGTTATATGGTCAGTCCTCGGTGTACCAGTGACCAGTTTGGCTGCCGCATTTTGCACCAATTGAAGTTTCTGAACTTGATACAAAGGTATCCCCATGTAGAGTGCATTACAGAAATCTAAACGAGAGATTACCAGTGCAATTACCACTGCTTTAAGGTCCTTTTTGTCCAGGTAGGGATGCAGTTGGCGTATCAACTGAAGTTGGTACCAGGCGACAGACATTTTGCTACAGACATACCCAAAAAGCCCTTTTTATTTTTCTTAACCTCTCTAGCAAGCCTGAGCTTATTCTATGCTTTAGCTTTTCTGACTTTACCCCTACTTGTGCTAGCTATTTGTTTGAATTCCTCTTCGGTGATATCCCCCCTGTTCCATTTCTTACACATCTCCTGTTTAAAATTTAGTTGTGTGGAAAGTTCTTTAGTCATCTATCCTGATTTCTTGAGACACCTCATTTTTCTACCTGATTAGAACAGTTTGAAATTGTGCCTTCAGTATCTCCTTGTTGTGAAACCCCCCACCCACCCTGAACTCTTCTGTTTTATTATTCCTGACCATGGGATCACCCTCAGTATTTCCTATGTTTACTGAAATCAGTTCTCCTAAAGTCTAGAATGTGTGTCTGACTATGCCTGGCTTCCCCTTTCCCCAGTATAATAAACTCCAGGAGAACATGATCACTCCCACCTAAGGATCCCACCACTTGCAGCCCATTAACTAGGTCATGCCTGTTGGTTAGGATCAGATCTAAAATAGCTGATCCTCTTGTTGCCACTTCCACCTTTTGGACAATGAAATTGTCTTCGAGGCAAGTGAGGAATTTCCTATACTTTAAAATTGTGGCCGAATTTAACTTTTAGCAAATGTCAGGATAGTTGAAGTCACCCATCACTACTACATCTGTCCTTTTCAGGTGTGTGGTCATTTGTTCTAGAAAGGCATCATCCAGTTCCTCAGTCTGACTTGTGGGTCTGTAGTAGACCCATCATAGCATATTCCATAGCATTGAGCCATGGCAGTTAAAGTGGTTTAAAACTGGATTATTTCTGCAGTGCGGATGCTGCCCGGATGGAACAATTACGTAGAAAACTGACACTCCTCTCTAAGCATTGCTGTTCTTCAGACAGTATATGTTTCATTGATTCTCACCAAGTCAGTGCATGGTGCCATAAGCTATCCTTATTGAGCAATAATTAATTGATCTTCAAATCCTGTTGTAAATCTACATTGGACAGAATGTTTTCCTCATGCAGGAAAAAGTATGTGTATCCTGTCAGTTTACAGTTACAGTTTAGGAACTGATTTCACCATGAGTTCCTATATTTGACAGCACCTCTTGAAAAGAATGTCCTATATGCAGTTTATGGAAACAACTGTTGTGTTAGGAGTGGAAAATTTCTGAGGTTCCTGGAGCCAGTTTGTCTCCCAGGGATCCTCTGTGGACTTTGCCACATTTAAGGTGTTTCCTTCTCCTGAATTTGTTAAAAACTGGAAATAACTAAAAGTTTATTTAATTTTATTTGTATTCAACCTTTTCCTTAATATGAGACCCAGTAGAAAATCTCTCCCCCTTCATTAAGCAAGGGCCCCATGCCTTGCTCTAGAATAAAGTCACTATCCCTGGAGACTTTTGAGATTAGCAATTCACCAGTCCTGGCTGAAACTTGTTTTTTTTTGGGGGGGGGGGGGTTTGATAGGCTTCACAGCCTTATCTTTGCAGATGTTTCATTTCATGATTAGACCATATTAGATCATAGGGATGTACTATTAGCTAGTGTTCTTGATGTGGCCATTTTAGAAGTCACATTCCCAGAGGAACCAATCAGAGTGAGTTGTTTACCACAAAATTGGGCAAAGGAAATGGGCAGCTCATACTCTGGTGCTTTGTCCTTAAGCCCTTGTTTAAATAAGTGTCTAGTTTGGCAATGGCAGGCATATTTCTTGACCTGTAGACACTTCCCAGAAATCAACATGCCCACAGAGCACTGTTTAAAAAATAAGGTTTGCTTAGTTTTGTTGGCTGCTTAAAAAACGATTGGTGTGAAGGAGTATAAAAATGTGGCTGGCAAAACTGAGCGAGTTATGTCCCTTTTTTTTCCTGTCTAGAAAATGTTGCTTCATTGGAAATAAGCCATTTTGAGAGTTCCTATTAGCTATAAAAGTTAGAAAACCTTTGATCTGAAATAATGTTTAATAAATAGTAATTATACAGTCATCCCTTCTGATATGCAGGGGATCCATTCCGGACCCTCACTGCGAATTGGGAAAATTGCCAATATTGGTGCTCCATTGATTACAATTTGGGTGGGGGGTGCTCTCGATTACATTCTCCTGGCTTGCTGTCCGTGAAAAACCAAAGAACGAAACAGCAAGACTGCGAATCAGGAGGGACGACTATAATTTCATGTTAATGCTAAAATCATTTGCTTAATGTAGCAGATAGTCCCTTATGAAATGGTTTTTTAAAAATTCTATTTTCTTCTCCTTTCTAATATAAGCACTGATGCAGAAACAAAACGAAGGTTAGAAGACTTATGTGACAGACTCAATGAATCTCAAACACAGGAAACAGTAAGTGCCTTGAAAAATCAGCCTTTCTTAAGGAGATGGGGACCGGATAATAATAATAATAATAATAATAATAATAATAATAATAATAATAATAATAATAATAATAATAATA